>NC_057806.1:391215957-391290957 GCF_018294505.1 Triticum aestivum | reverse complement strand
TGAGCTCTTGCCGCTCCTCCTTCTCCTCATATCGAGACCTCCTCGATCTTCAAACACTTCATCCACACAAAACTCAATAGAAAGCTCGGTAAGACCCGTTAGTATAATAAAGCAAATCACTACTCTAAGTACTTTTGAAAACCAATTCATATTTTGTTTTTGCATTGTAGCTACTGTAATATAACTTTTCCACGGCCTAATCCACTGATAGAAATCGATAGTTTCATCAAAACAAGCAAACTATGCATCAAAAACAGAATCTGTCTTAAACAGGACAGTCTGTGGTAATCCGAACATTCACCATACTTCTATTACTCCAAAAATTCTTTAAAAATTAGAAAAAATAAAAAATTTGTATATAAAGACAGTGCAAAAAGTTCCAGAACCGTTTGACGTTCCAGTAAAAAATGTAAAAACGCGCACTACAGCCAAAGTTTCTGTCTTGCACCGCACAAACTAACAAGCAATGTAAACCTCCTAAAGGAAAATCTTGGCACATTATTCTTGTTTTTAAACTTTATAAAAGCACACAACAGAAATAAATTACTCTCGAAAACTTCCGGGTTGTCTCCCTGGCAGCGCTTTCTTTAAAGCCATTAAGCTAGGCATATAGTGCTCAAGTAATGGATCCACCCGGATCCCAAGGTATATCAAAGCCAATTTTAATTATCAATGATTTGTGATTTAGTAGTGAGCACAAAGTAACATATATCATGCAACAACTAAGTCTAACTTTCTTCCTATGCATCGGCATGTCATAAAAGAACAATTCATGCACACATAGTAAAGGCCAATGCATAGTATAAACAGTTTCTTGTAATTTTATCATGTTGGAAACATGGAGAGGCGGAGATGTAGTTCCTCTCTCATAATAATTGCAAGTAGGAGCAGCAAGCACATGCATATTATATTCATCAAAATCATCATGTGTAGTAGTAAAACGCAACCCATCAATATAATCCTTAATAAGGGCAAACTTCTCCGAAATAGTGTAGTCGGGAGAATTCAAAAAGATAATAGGACTATCATGCGTGGGTGCAATAGCAACAATTTCATGTTTAACATAAGGAACTATAGCAAGTTCATCTCCATAAGCGTAATTCATATTGGCATCTTGGCCATAAGCATAGCAAGCATCATCAAAAAGGGATATTTCAAAAGAATCAACGGGATCATAACAATCATCCTTCGGTAAGCACGAAGGGACATTAAATAATGTATGAGTGGTAGAGTTACTTTCATTAGAAGGTGGGCACAGGTAGCTAATCCAATCTTCCTCCTTTTGTTCTTCGCTCTCCTCGTCATCTTTTTCATCCAATGAGCTCATGGTTTCATCAATTTCTTCTTCCATAGACTCCTGCAAAATATTAGTCTCTTCTCGGACAGTGGAGAATTTCTCAATAAATTCATGAATATCATAATTGTATTTATAATTCTCATAGCAATATTTAAGGATAGCTAAATTTTCAGGTCTATAAACTGAATCATCAAAATCTTCAAACTCTTTAAACAAAGATTCAATTTCACAAGCACCCTTAAAAGCAACAAATTCTTCTATTCATTTCACATCATAGTAATCATATATACCATTAGCATAAGAAGCTAAGGTTTCATTATCATTAAAATTGCATGAAAAGGGAAGGTGTGGAGCCTTCATCCTAGAGCAACAAGCATAATCATATCTCAAGCATAGTTGCCGAGCAGACCAATGGAACATATAAATTTGATCCCATAATAATTTCCCTTTTTGAGTGAAGCGATAATCCCTAAAGTATTCACATTGATCCAACGTGTCTCCCATTACATAATTGAATGGGGTTTTCTCAGGATTATTAAAGTAGTGCATAATATCTTTCACATAATGAGCATCGAGGGTTTTAGGAGGTTCCCCATCTCCATGAGTAGCAAGTAAACCTATTTTTTTAGTATTTCGTGTTCCATATCCATAACTAAAGATAGGGAACAACTTAGAACAGAAAATAAAAATTACTTAGTGATAAAGCAAACAAGTACACACGAGAATATTCACCCCATGCTATAACTCCCCGGAAACGGCTCCAGAAAAAGCTCTTGATAACCCACAAGTATAGGGGGTCAATTGTAGCCTCTTTCGTTAAGTAAGAGTGTCGAACCCAACGAGGAGCTAAAGGTAGAACAAATATTCCCTCAAGTTTTATTGACCATTGATACAACTCTACGCACGCTTGACGTTCGCTTTACCTAGAACAAGTATAAAACTAGAAGTACTTTGTATGTGTAACGGGGTAGGTTTGCAAGAATATAAAGAGCATGTAAATAAAAACTAGGGGCTGTTTTAGGTAAAGAAGCAATAAAGTTAGTATAGAGAGTGTGGAAAAGTGGTGGTAGGAGTTGCGAAATTGTCCCTAAGCAATTGGCTACTTTACTAGACTGATAGCAAGTTTTATGTGGGAGAGGCCACTGCTAGCATGTCATCCCTGACCTGGAATTCTATGCAGTTATGATTGGAACTATTAGCAAGCATCCGCAAATACTAACGTTCATTAAGGTAAAACCCAACCATAGCATTAAGATATATTGGTCCCCCTTCAATCGCGTATGCATCAATTTCTATGCTAGATTGAAGCTTCTGTCACTCTTGCCCTCCAATACATAGTCCTATCAACATACAACTAATCCTATGGTGTGATCCACGCGCGCGCTCATATGATGGGCACCAAAGAAAAGCAACATAACCACAAGCAAATTAAACCAATCATAGCAATTCACCAATTACCGAAAGGACAACGAAAATCTACTCAGACATCATACGATGGCAACACATCATTGGATAATAATATGAAGCATAAAGCACCATTTTCAAGTAGAGGGTACAACGGGTTGCGGGAGAGTGAACCACTCTAGATAGATGAGGGAAGGTGATGAAGATGTTGGTGAAGATGACGTAGGTGTTGGTGTAGATCGCAGTCGCACGATGATGGCCCCGGCAATATTCCGACGCCACCGCGAGAGAGGGGGAGAGGGCCCCCCCTTCTTCTTCTTATTCCTTGACCTTCTCTCTAGATGGGAGAAGGGTTTCCCCTCTGGTCCATGGCCTCCATGGCGGCGGAGGGGCGAGAGCCCCTTCGAGATTGGATTTGTCTCTCTGTCTCTCTCTGCTTATGCATTCCAGATTCTGGCCTTTCACCATTTCTTATATTCCCGAAGATCTGTAACTCCGATGTGGCTGAAATTTTAACACAATTTGTATCCAGATATTGGCTTTCTTGCGGCGAAAGAAGGGCACCAACCGCCTTATGGGGTGGCCATGAGGGTCAGGGGCGCGCCCACCCCCCTGGAGCGCGCCCCCTACCTCGTGGCCCCCTCGGGCATCGTCTCGCATTGATTCTTCTTCCCAAAAATCACATATATTCCAAATAAATCTCCATAAGTTTTTATCCCATTTGGACTCCATTTGATATGGATTTTGTAGGAGATATGCCCTAGAGGCAATAATAAATGATATTATTTATCTCCGAGTTCATAATTATGTTTATGTTCTATGCTATAATTGCTATGGTTCTCGAGTCTGTAATAACCACGAGGCTCGGAGGAAGACTCATATGCACGTGTGGAATAATAAACGGTAAAATGTATTCCTAGTCTGGCCTCTAAGACTAGCTCAAGTGTTGCATGATGGTTCTGTTTTCCTGATCATGGGCATGTCTATGCCAGCAACCTTGAGGGCACAATGTTAAGAGAACATTTGTGTTGAATCGACCTAGATTGATGTTATGCTAAGAGATTCATTTGTCACAAGTTAATGGTACATAACATAGAGATGGTTAACGTTTGCATGATTCCTTACACCATGAGAGTATCGAGTTTCTTCATGCTTGCTTCATGAACTTTGGGGTTTGTTAAACGTCATCCGTAAATGGGTGCCTATTACGGCGGCTTACGGGTTCATGGAAAAGTGTGTCAAGTAACTTGATAGCTCAAGATTGGGATTTGCTCCTCCGACGATGGAGAGATATTCTCGGGCCCTCTCGGTATTACGGTATCCATCATCGTCTGGCCAGACACAGTGTGATTTGATCACTGGGATGTCGGAACACGGAAACGAGAAAAGAGAACAAAACCGGTAACGAGGTAACTTGCATGGTGGAAAACTTGTTTGTCCATGGGGATGCAATAAATCTCACCTCGGGTGTTTGTGACATATCGCGAAGCAACAGGAATAGCTCACTGCAACTGGAGGTTCACTCGAATATTTATTCGTGTGGGTATAGGGGTCAATATGGGTGTCCACGGCTCCGATGTTGATCATTGATCGGAAGGGGTTCCGGGTCATGTCTATACTTCACCGAACCTATAGGGTCACACGCTTAAGGGTCATCTATCTGCTGAATACTAGACAAGGAGTCTGAGAGAAAATCACCGAAAAAGTTTCAGACACCGGAAAAGTTTCGGATAGCGGAAAAGGTTCCGCAGAGAGAGGTCATCGGATGAGTTTCGATGAAACTGAAAAGTTGTTTCAGGGGATACGATTAAGTCAAATTGGTTTCGGCACATGCCTGATAATTCTTGGAGGGTGCTAGAATCATTCTGGAAGCTTTCTGGAATTTTCCGGGATAATAACCGGATATGCTCCGGAGCTGCCGGAACCACTTGAGATGCTTTTCGCAGATGAAAATCACTAAACCAAAATTGTTTCGGAACACATTGAAAATCATTTTGGTGGGTACTGGAAATGTTCTAAGCCCACATAAATATTTTCAGTTCGAACGGACGCTGAAAAATGTCATCGTGAATAGTGAAAGTACTTTTGGGATATTTATGGAAAGCCACCTTTTGGGGCTTTTCCCAAAAAGCTTCTAGAAGGACTTGGGGATCAAGGAACCCCCTTTGGGGGCCCCCCATGAAGGTGGGACGTTGGAGGGTGCAGCTCCTCCATGGGGCTCCACTTGTCATCCCTTTATGCCTTTTATACCCTTTGTGTGTGACATATAAGTGGGGGCACTTTTGGTATTTCAGAATACCCATCCTACCCCTTGGTTTCCCTATAAATAGGAGGTGAGGGGGCTGCCCAAACCTCATCCCTTCTCACATACAAGTGCCATGCAATGATCTGGCTTCTTCTCTCCCTCCCACGAAAAGAGTTTCGTAGAGCTGTAAGGCTGTCTGGGTTCCGGCAGGAACTAGTTCTGGACGGTGAAGCCCTGCCGGATAGATGACACCATATGTGTGCAACTCTGTAGAGAGATTGTAGTTTCGGTCTTAGTTCGTGAGTGCCTCCCGAAGGGCTGTCCGTGTGACCGTCCGAGTTTTGAAGGTCCTCCCGAAGGGCTGTCCGAGTGACCGTTCGAGTTTCGAAGGTCCTCCTGAAGGGCTGTCCGCGACACCGTCGGGGGGGCTATTCGACCGCCTCCCGGAGGGCTGCCTGAGGAGCAGATGAGGGTATACATCCTCGCGGTTGGGAGGTTGTAAATCCTAGCTGCGGGGATCTGCACTGCCGATCGTCATCGACTCTACTTCCCGCTGCGCTACGAGTCGGTAACGAAAAAGATCAAACCATGTATGCAGTCTCCATAGTGGTCCTGGGCTGGTGCGTAGGTCGGAAATTTTTGTTTCCTGCCGCGTTCCCCTATGGTGGCATCATGAGCCGTGCTATGCGTAGATGCAGGTTTCGATCTAGAATACATGGAGATGTATGGGTATTGCATAATATAATTAGGTAGTAGATGAGATCTATTGCTGAAAATTATTTATGCTGGTGACAGATGAAATCTGTTACCCGATGTTCTTGTTGCTTCCCTAGAATTTGCGTTTGCTCAATCTCGAGACGGCATGGTGGAATTTGACAAAGTTCTGGCAATCCGTGATCCTGATTGATCATGGAAGTGCTATCAGTTCTTTGGGTTCAGCCGTAGTCAAAAGAAAGATGAAATTCGCAGATGAAAGGGCATTGCATATATGATCTGCACGGGGGTCATGCATATGACGAAGTTTAGTATGGGGCTCGAGATTTAATTATCTCGTGTTTCATACACCCCAAGATGTTAATCTAGCAACTTGAATAATCATACTTGATGATAAAACGTTGGTAGCTACGGTTTAAGTCAAAACCTTAGAAGCCACGTAAAATAAAATTTTGCATAAACCGATTAGAGGCGTTGTCAGTGTCAAAACTGGCGGATCTCGGGTAGGGGGTCCTGAACTGCGCGTCAAGGCCGGATGGTAACAGGAGACAAGGGACACGATGTTTTTTACCCAGGTTCGGGCCCTCTCGATGGAGGTAATACCCTACTCCTGCTTGATTAATATTGATGATATGGGTAGTACAAGAGTAGATCTACCACGAGATCAAGGAGGCTAAACCCTAGAAGCTAGCCTATGGTATGATTGTTGTGTATGGAGTTGATTATCTATCGACTAGCCTGGCCTCGGTTTATATAATGCACCGGAGGCCTAGGATAAGAAGAGTCCTAGCCGAATACGCCGATGGGGAGAAGTCCTTGTCTTGATCGCCAAGTCTTGTGGAATCTTCCTTGTATGCGGTAGCCGTCCAAACTGGCCCATGAGTTTACGGCCACGGGGGTCCTCGGCCCAATCTAATAGATCGGGAGACGACGTGGTGAGTACCCCCTAGTCCAGGACACCGTCAGTAGCCCCCTGAACCGGTCTTCAAGTTAGGGACGCTCCTTGATTCTTCTGAACTTTTCTTCATCTTCGGTTGCCGGTCTTGAAAACTGGTTCAACAAATCTTCTTTATCTTCGATCTTGAGGATCGCCGAAATGCATTCGATGAGTTTACACGTCGGGTATCCGAGGAGCTCCTTTAAGTTTCCGGCCTTTATCAATGCCTTGTTTATTTTTATGCCACACCTCGGGTTTGAAGTTGTTCCCGGGAGGCAGGGTCCTCTTGCGTCCGAGCTCCAACGCCGGACTACATTCGAGGTATCTTTTGCAGCCGAGCACCAACACCGGACCGCTTCCCAGCTCTAGCGTCGGAATGTATCCGAGCTCCAACGCCGGAATATATCCGAGCTCCAATGCCGGACTATATCCGAGGTGTCATATCACCTTGGTTCAAAAAAGTTGAAGGAGTTTAGCCGAGCTTAATGTTGGAAATGCCCTCTATGGAGCCAGCCACTAGCGCCCGAGCTTTATGCCGGACTGCTTCCGAGGTGGTGCACCACCCTGACTATGGGCCGATTTTATGTCAATATTTTGTATTGGTGCAATTTATTCTCTGCCGGGATATATAGCCAGTAGCCCTCAAGGTGTGTATCAGTCTAAAACCCGAGATGCACATGAAGGATGACATAAGACCGCTGATCCCAGTAGCCGCTGAGACTCAGGTTGATTTGCAAAATCGGCCTGAGGATCAAGTCCTAGCTCGGCAGAATACTTCGGGACACAAAAGCGGCGTGCTCAGTCCTCAAGACTCAGGTTGGGTGCGACCGACCAACCTGAGGATCAAAATCTCCTCGGAAACTATATTGCACATAAAATTTTCTGCATTGGACAAGCAATGCAGTAGCCCCCGAGACACTGGTCGGGAGGCAACACCAGATCAGGGGATCGATGTGCCCCTTTAATATTTGTAAATAATAAGCCCGAAGCCCAGTAGCCCCCGAGCCTTAATGCGGGCACGGGTGGCCGAATTAAGGATCAATATCCATAGTAAAATCACAAATTATGTGTAATAAATCTATGTATCCAAGTACTTTACATCATTAATGCTCGGATCCGCATTGTACAAAACTTTGTTGACCGACCATCGGCTTCCACCTCCTTGGCCAGTAGCCGAGGAGTGTTTGTCCTACTTTATAAAGCCTTTATGAGGGCAAAGATTTACGATAAACAAGGCAATCTGGCCACACGGTTTTATAAACAAAGGTACACAGAGAGATATGTTATATTAATGTTTAACAGAAGAAATGTATTCCAAAGAAAATAGTCCCGCTATCGGTTCCTTTCTTTGGGTTGTCATGCTAAGCATGATCATGAAACCTCAGCTCGAATGTAAGAGCAAAATGTCGAGGATTTAGTTTGGGAGGCCAGTTAATAGCCCCCGGTAGTGTTCGGCGACAGTCGAGGTCAAGCCGTAAACACTTCGGCCAATGTTATGAACGACCCATCATTTAACATAGTCATCGGATCGTTGACCAGTTTACTCTTATTGTGACAGTCAGTTTTTGGCTTTCTCCACTGAGGTGCTTGACCATGCGAGCTGGAAGCACAATCGCAGTGGTTCTCCCTTTGCACACCCAGCCGAACAAAGCGGAACGTAGGAGGAAAGCACAGGAGCCGGGCAACCCAACTATTGACCGAAGACACAATTCGAAACCGATGCATATATAGCAATATCTGAGAACGTTTTTGCCGAATCCCTAAAGGTGTCCGGCGTTGCACTGCGAGATTAATGCTGGAAAAGCACAAATAGTTTAAAAGTGCCAAAAAGCTTGGAAAACCAAGAAACGTCAGTAAAAACATGACGTCCGAACAAGATCAAGTGTTCGGTGCCAATCCGAAAATTGGTCTTAGAAAAAAGAAGTGCTTCTGTCGTCCTTTAACATGACACATCCTATCTCAAGACTTCGAGCGGGTCAGCCTACGGCTTCAACCTCCTATCCCAAGGGCGGAGTACTTCTCATTAGGCCAGTTTAGCAAACTAAACTCTAGCGGCTTTGAGAGAGAAATTAGGCTCCCCGGCTAGTGACCACACACTCGCGTCGAAAAAAGGAGTGATAAATAATAATAATAGAACTTTGCAACGACTGAGAAGAAGAACACTTATTATAAAACAGCTCAAATAAACTTAAGAGCTTCCAAGTGACTTGGGTAGAAGAATGATTGCATGTACCGAAGTACTTATATCATATCTATGTTCAACCGAACTTTAAACGCGTCTTAACCGACCGTCGGCTTCTCCCTCTTCGGTTAAGGACCGAAAAGTGTTATGTACTCCATCGGTCAAGAATATCGACGGTGTTTCCAATAACCAGACAATCAGGCCATAAGGCTGTAACAGACAAAGCGTGCTCAGGGAACTTATGCTATATTACTGCGAAGAGTAAGAAGCATCTTTTGAAGAAAATAGTACCCCCACTGATACCTTTCTTCGGTGCTCATTGTTATTATGAGACTTGTGCAATAGATTTTTTGTACTCATGAGTTCCCTTGTGTGCCGACCATCATTGAATAACTATAAGAGCGCTAGCTTTCGGCTTCACCCAGTCTGAGGTCCGGCTCGGGTGACCCAATCATGACAATCGCAGAGGTGCTCCCTTTACTCCCTAGCCGAACAATCGGGAACGTAGGGGTAAAGACAGGAGCGAGGCAACCCAGCTTGCAAATCGCTTAAGTCAATGTGGTGCATATTGTGGCGTAATACACGAACAAGGAACGAAGCCGTACAAGTATAATCATATGCAACAGGAAAAGCTTCATAAAGGAAGCCCCCAAGTAAACGGGGTATTTGAATTTATGCGTCACAAACAAAGTTTGGACAAGGAAATTTTTTAGAAGCAACTTTTTTTCCAAAAAAGTATAATGCTTGGTCGAACCGAACGCAAGTTAGAAATTAAAGCTTTGAGCATGAAAGCGACTTAGCTCGTTAATGTGTTCGGTATTGATGACGCGGTCCAAGCTTGATGCGGGGCAAGGTTCCATCCCTCAAGCTGGTCCCGAGGTGGCGGAGCGGAGAGCTTGACACACCGAAGTGGTGACATAGCACGATCAATGCAGACCGGCAGAGTGACGCCGAAGTCCCCGGATCATTTTCCTGTGCACAAAAAATAGTGCAAACCGGAGATAATAGTAATAATGATAATTTAAAAAAAATCATTGCATAATAAATAATTTATGCAAAGTGAGTAATAAAAGAAATATGGCCTGGCGCCGAAGTCAAGTCGATGTAGGGCGTCGGCGTGATGCGGTAGAGGCGTGGCAAAGCCTGAATTCACAGGTCGGTCCGAGCTCCGAGTGCGGCGTTCGCTGGACTATGTACGGAAACTGATGAACCACCATGCGACTGTCGTTAATGCAGCCACCATTTGATAGAACTGTGTACATATGACAGACAAACCAGAGTAATAATTCCTTGGGAAAAATGAACCCAAACAAGCAAAAAATACTGGGATTAATAGCACCTGGTTTATTTGTTGTAGCAATCCGAAGGAAGGTGATTCCTAAAATTGGGACCCGCTCCGCACACCCACTGCCTGATGGGCGATAAAACGACGACATGGCAATGCTGGTAAAGGTTGACTCGCCGAGGCAAAGCCCTCGGCCCAGCTAACGTGACGGAGCTGGTCGGCTAGTGACGCCGAAGTGTCCGGAGTAGGTTGATGAAGAGATGGCGAAGCCCCTGATCCAGTCGAGATGTCGAAGCCTCGATGTCAGCCGATGAGTCAAAGTAGGTCGGCGTGATGGACACCAGCTTGAAGAAGCAATAGTGCGGCCCTGTCGATGCAGGTCGTGACGTGGTCGATACCGGCTTGATAAAGCGACCGTGCGGCGATGCCGGTATGCCCGCTCCGTGTAATCTGTGGGGCGGCGATGTTGGTGATGATTTATCCTTCGCGATGCCGGGCTCTTGTTTGGCTTGCCGAGATGATGATCCGAAGAAGTTGAGCTCGGCTCAACAAAGTGACGCCGTGTCTAGCGCAGGTTGGCAGCCGTGGAGTAATATTGCCGGACTGGTTTGACACCAGCATGATGTTGAAGATCATGTTCAAAAGATCTTACAGTTAGTGGGATGTGTTCGGGAACAAAACACAATACCCCATACAAAACTTCCTTCAAAAGGGATGTCCGAAATCATATTCATAAAAAAGATAAACTCGGGTCGGATTCGTTTTCACGCAGAAAACAGATCCGAAAAGTGATGCACTAATCGGAAGGTTCCCAGAGTTTGGACGGTCGGATCGAGCCGAAATTTTGAGAGGTGGTAGATATAGGAATTCCGCAGCCGATCAACGGTTGGATCTTCTAAAGGACGTCCGAGCTAGAAGCTGGACACCACGCCCTAAACTCATCCAAATTCCTGTCCAGACTTGACAGGGCTCCGGTATATCGTGGATAGCCAGAGATTCCTCCATCGGAACTCGATGAAATTTTCCAGGGTTGTTGTAGACTCAATTCCGCACAATTCCATCAAAACGATACTCGAGGAGGTGGTGGTGGCAGATACGAGTTTGCTGTCCAGAAAAACAGCACGGTCGCTTGAGGGCAATGTTGACGTTGAGCCCCCGAGCTCCATAGATGATTCCTCCGTGATCTTGATAGAGATTGGAGTTGATGTTTGATGAAGGCCCTCGTCCGGACATGGTGATCCAAACACGGGGCGCAATTCTTGGTCGAACCAAGGTGACCAGTCGAGCTGGTGACGAAGATGTCGAAGTCGCAGTTGATCTGCAGGCGAGCCATTGATCCTTTTGTCGATCACACAGCGAAACTCTCAATGAAAGCACCAATGTCGGTGTCAAAACCGGCGGATCTCGGGTAGGGGGTCCCGAACTGTGCGTCAAGGCCGGATGGTAACAGGAGACAAGGGACATGATGTTATTTACCCAGGTTCGGGCCCTCTCGATGGAGGTAATACCCTACTCCTGCTTGATTAATATTGATGATATGGGTAGTACAAGAGTAGATCTACCACGAGATCAAGGAGGCTAAACCCTAGAAGCTAGCCTATGGTATGATTGTTGTGTATGGAGTTGATTATCTATCGACTAGCCTGGCCTCGGTTTATATAATGCACCGAAGGCCTAGGATAATAAGAGTCCTAGCCGAATACGCCAGTGGGGAGAAGTCCTTGTCTTGATCGCCAAGTCTTGTGGAATCTTCCTTGTATGCGGTAGCCGTCCGAACTGGCCCATGAGTATACGGCCACGGGGGTCCTCGGCCCAATCTAATAGATCAGGAGACGACGTGGTGAGTACCCCCTAGTCCAGGACACCGTCAGGTGTCTAACTTGGTTTTGCAGGATGTGCATGTGATGTGGTATAGCAATGCTCATATTCAATTTGATTATGTATGAGATGACTATATGATGTAATTAACATGACCTGCGTGTCATGATTCGGCATGATGGCTGGAGCCATATGATTGTCACTTTAATGACCTGCGTGTCAACCTTAAGTAATGCACTTATTTTATTAGCTATATAGATAGCAATATTATCTGGTGCATCAACAGGTGGTGGCAATCTTCGTGAAGGTGAACACCGACGCGAATGCCGAAGATGAAGAAATGAAATACTTCTCCGTCAGAAAGGGCTATACCATATCATGCTATTATGAATTGCCTGAGATGTTTATCCCTTATGATGCACCCTTCTTGATTGCGCGGTAGTCGCTTTTTATTAGGGTGATCTCTCACTTAAAATATCAAAGTATTTAGTGTTCACCCAAGTGTAGCACCGTCTGAAATTCGTATCTTTTTGGGGTGCGCCATGTACACATGAGCATGAACGAATCGATAGGAATGAGGCGGTGAGGTTAGACCTCGCAGCAAGATCACTTGGTTGTCTTTGACGTTCAGGCAGGAGAGTCATGAGCTCGGAACACGCCCATCGAAATATGAACAAGAATCACATAGAGATGTGATCGGCAAGTTGGCCTATCGATTGAAATTCGTGTCATCAATGATGAACCCGTCAATGGCATCGAATAGAAATATGGATCTTGAATCACTCTAAATCAATTATGAGAGATATTGATTTGAGTGGGAGCGCACTGTTGAATTAGCATGTTTAATTCTCAGTGCAATTAATTATGAACACTGTCTAAGTGTTTCTTGCAAAATAGTTGTAGAATAATGGCTCGCGTTTCCACCTTCCCTGTTAAAATTCAATAGCTGTTAAATATCTGGTTAAAACTTTATGTTTGGTAACGTAATGTGAGGATTGTCCTCAAAAGTGCCGAGAAGGATTTTGTCCTATCGCATGCTTTCCATATCCTCCCGCTAATGCTATGGATCATGTGACTCTCGTCCTTCGATCCAAAAGCTAGAATTGTGTTACGGTCAAGTGGAATATGTTTGCTTCCATGAAACCCAAACTTCGAAAGTTGGGATAGTTATATGATATTCATGGAACTGAAAATTATTTTCAGATACAAACAAAGCAATGTTTGTTTGCAAGTATTAGTAAAAGTGTTTACTATGCATTTGACTGTTGGGAAAGGGATCCAGAAGAACGCCTGTCATATAATGAAAGGTGAATAAAACAACAACTTAAAGAGAAAGGATGTGTCCAAAGGGTGTTAGTATGACTTACACGCCTAGGAAGTCCGGGGCTAACGCCACTCTTAAGTTGGGTGCTTCTTTTGCGAGTAGGAGAAATACTAAAAGTTAAACTGTTAGAAGTATAAAGGCAGAAAGAGAGATGACTGGAATATCCAGCTCATGTATGAATGTCATACAAGTTTTTGATGTATAGTAGGCTGGTCAAAGATATAGTTCTTGGGAATTATGGTTAAACATGTTAATCACTAATTCTTGGGTATTGTGAGTTAATCACAAAGATACCCGCTCGATTGCATTCTGTTGCGAATCAATGTAAGAGCTACTATGGCCTAAAAGACTAGCCAGAAATGAGGTTAAGGTATACACAGGGAACATAGTAAATGTTACTATACCTTCCATCGGTGTATTGTCGTCTGTATTTATTTTCATAATTCATTTAGAGTTTTACAAACTCTAGCCCATTGCATAAGGTATCTTGCAAGAAGGTTGTTCATAAGAGAACCTTTTATGTTCGATGTTATGAATAACACAAGGGCCATACTTTCATTATGAATGAGATGTATGTTATGAATATTGATAATAATACAATACCTCTAGGTTTACTTTCATAATTCATTTTAGAGTTTCTTACACTCTAGCCCATTGCATAATGTTTATTGCAAAAGAGTTGTTCATAAAAACAACAATTGTTGTTAAGTATTATGAATAACATGAAGGGCCATGCTTCCATCCAAGATGGGATGTATGTTATGAATATTGATGGTAATATGATACATCCATAACACTGACGCTAAATGTCGCAAGACTAAAAGAATACCACACAAGTGTGGCACTACATTTGGTCACATTGGAGAAACCCGCATGGAAAATTCCATTATGATGGATTTTGAAGTCCTTTTGATTTTGAATCATCTGACACTTGCAACTTTCCTCCGAAAAGTGAAGTGACTGAAATACCGTTCACAGGCCATAAGGAATGAGCAACAAACTTATTGGTGATCATACATTTTGATGTGTGTAGTTCAATAAATGTTGTTGCAAGTAGTGGATTTATATATCTTCAGACATGACTCAAGTAGATATATGGATATTTGCTTGATGAGACGTAAGTCTGGATCTTTTGAAATCATTCGAAAGGTTTTCAAAAATGAAGTAGAAGTTATTGTAACAAGGAAATTATGTTTCTACAATTTGATTGCAGAAAGGAATATCTGAGTTACAAGTTTAGCGAATGTCTGATGAGTTGTGAAAAGAGTTTCATAACTTACACCTTCCGGAACACCACTATGAGTGGAATGTCTGTGAAGATGTAATCAAACCATTTATGACATGGTAAGGTCAAAGATGACATAAATAAATTTGCCATTATCCCTTTTAAAGTGATGCTTTAGAGACTGCGGCTTTTACACTGAAAAGAGCTACATCGGGTCTGTTGAAATGAAGCCATGGTATGGTACGCCCAACCATGTTATATCTTTTCTTAACATTTGGAATATGGGGCTTGTGTAAAAGGTTACAAACCTATTCCAAATCAGACAAGTGCTACTTTGTAGGTTATACCAAAATGTTGGGTATTCCTCCCTCACTATACCGAGGCAAATAGTTTTGCCGCGAAACGGTGTGCTTTTAAAGAGAATGGTTCTTTCAAAAAGGTGAGTGGGAGAATAGTGCAACTCGACGAGATAAACAGTATCTTCGTCATCAGATCAAAGGAAAGAGACCTTGGAAGTAATTCCAGAGTTTCCTACTGCGACTGATACGGAAGTCTCTACAATAAAATGTATGAACTTCGGTCGAACTTGCAGCTGAACCACGTAGGCAAGGCTCGTGCAAACCTCTCAGGTGCGCAAACGAGATATTGTTGTTAGACAACATTATACCTACGATACACAAGGAAGCGTTGATGGGCCCTGACTCCGGAATTGGCTAAATGCCAATACAACCCGAGTTAGTTTCCATATAAGTGATTCAAGATTAAAACCTTGATACACCTTTCGGAAGACTTAGAGTCTAACGAATATTTATGGAACTTAAAACTGATACGGATAAAAATGTTTTATCCATAAAGCTCGACTTGTTGAAATAACAAGTTCAAGAGTTGACTACGATGAGGTTGTTTTCATCGTAGCGATGCTTAAAGTCGGTTCGGGTTGAACTAGCAATTAATACATATTTCAATCATGAGATATGAAACATGGATGACAATAGGATTTCCATCTGATGGAAATGAAACCAAGGACTTGCATGTGTTACAGTCCAAGGCATTTTGTCTATCCAGAGGATGCTAGTAAGGGTGCAAACTTCAGAGTTCCAGCGATGGACAGAAGAGAGCAAAATGGAGTTGGAATCTTCATGCTTTGATGAAATGGTCAAAGGGGTTTGACTTCATCAATGGGTAACGAAGATGCTTGTAATTCAAGAAAGTAAGTGGGAGCGTAATAATATTTCTAAAAACCTTGTGTGCTTGACACATTGTTAATTGGAAATAAATTTCTTGGCAGGAATTAGGACTTCATTTGAAAATAGTTTTTTGATGAAGTGCTTAGGCTAAATAGCCTCAATATTAGGCATAATGATCTATGGAGATAGATTTACCTAATAGGGCTAAGCAATGAATACATATTGACAAGGTGCTAAAACCTTTTAGCATTTAAAACCGCCAAGGAGTGATTCTTGCCGGAGTCACATGGAAGTTTTTTGCAAGACTCGGTGTCCCAAAACACTAATGAGCAAAATACATGATGCAGATTCCACACACTTTTGTGTTTGGATTAATCATGTATTCCATGGTATGTAAAACAACCAGATATGTCCGATACTCCCAAGGTGTTGCGAGTATGGATACTAAAGTGATCAAAGTACTGATCATTGGACAATAGTGAAAGATGTCATTGAGTACTAGAGTAAGTACTGATGATATGTTTTCTCACAAGCGGAGATCATGAAGAGTTCGTTGTAAAATGTTACATCGAAACAGTCTTCATCTTTTCTCCATGCGATTTTCGATTTAAATTGAGAGTTTTGTGTAACACAATATGGTGGTGCAGTTAGTTGGAAATTGTTCCAAACAAGTTACTGTGGCAAATTCTATAACAGAGGCGGAGTATGTTGCCGCTTTAGAAGCGACAAAGACAAAGATGTTGAATCATATAGTTCATTCATGAACTTAGTATGGTTCCAAGAAGGCTTTGGTCGGACACTATTACAGATAGTTGCTCCATAACTCAGTCTGAGGAATCAGGTTTCGACCAATGATTCACATATATACAAAGCCAAGTCCACACAAAATATGAATTTTGTGAAAGCGTGAAAATGCGAGGATATGCAGAGATACACATGGAGCTGAAGTTGTCAGATCCGATGGACATCAGGCTATACCACATGCGAAGCATTTTTTACACCGGTATGCCATAGGTGTAAAGTGCATTTGCATTAACTAGATTATTGACTCTAGTGCAAGTGGGAGTCTGTAGGAGATATGCCCTAGAGGCAATAATAAATGATATTATTTATCTCCAAGTTCATAATTATGTTTATGTTCTATGCTATAACTGCTATGGTTCTCGAGTCTGCAATAACCACGAGGCTCGGAGGAAGACTCATATGCACGTGTGGAATAATAAATGGTAAAATGTATTCCTAGTCTGGCCTCTAAGACTGCTCAAGTGTTGCGTGATGGTTCTGTTTTCCTAATCATGGGCATGTCTATGCCAGCAACCTTGAGGGCACAATGTTAAGAGAACATTTGTGTTGAATCGAGCCGGATTGATGTTATGCTAAGAGATTCATTCGTCACAAGTTAATGGTACATAACACAGAGATGGTTAACGTTTGCATGATTCCTTAGACCATGAGAGTATCGAGTTTCTTCATGCTTGCTTCATGAACTTTGGGGTTTGTTAAACGTCATCCGTAAATGGGTGGCTATTACGGCGGCTTACGGGTTCATGGAAAAGTGTGTCAAGTAACTTGATAGCTCAAGATTGGGATTTGCTCCTCCGACGATGGAGAGATATTCTCGGGCCCTCTCGGTATTACGGTATCCATCATCGTCTGGCCAGACACAGTGTGATTTGATCACTGGGATGCCGGAACACGGAAACGAGAAAAGAGAACAAAACCGGTAACGAGGTAACTTGCATGGTGGACAAATTGTTTGTCCATGGGGATGCAATAAATCTCACCTCGGGTGTTTGTGACATATCGCGAAGCAACAGGAATAGCTCACTGCAACTGGAGGTTCACTCGAATATTTATTCGTGTGGGTATAGGGGTCAATATGGGTGTCCACGGCTCCGATGTTGATCATTGATCGGAAGGGGTTCCGGGTCATGTCTATACTTCACCGAACCTATAGGGTCACACGCTTAAGGGTCATCTATCTGCTGAATACTAGACAAGGAGTCTGAGAGAAAATCACCAAAAAAGTTTCGGACAGCGGAAAAGTTTCGGATAGCGGAAAAGGTTCCGCAGAGAGAGGTCATCGGATGAGTTTGGATGAAACTGAAAAGTTGTTTCAGGGGATACGATTAAGTCAAATTGGTTTCGGCACATGTCTGATAATTCTTGGAGGGTGCTAGAATCATTCTGGAAGCTTTCTGGAATTTTCCGGGATAATAACCGGATATGCTCCGGAGCTGCCGGAACCACTTCAGATGCTTTTCGTAGATGAAAATCACCAAACCGGAATTGTTTCGGAACACGTTGAAAATCATTTTGGTGGGTACTGGAAATGTTCTAAGCCCACATAAATATTTTCAGTTCGAACGGACGCTGAAAAATGTCATCGTGAATAGTGAAAGTACTTTTGGGATATTTATGGAAAGCCACCTTTTGGGGCTTTTCCCAAAAAGCTTCTAGAAGGACTTGGGGATCAAGGAACCCCCTTTGGGGGGCCCCCATGAAGGTGGGACGTTGGAGGGTGCAGCTCCTCCATGGGGCTCCACTTGTCATCCCTTTATGCCTTTTATACCCTTTGTGCGTGACATATAAGTGGGGGCACTTTTGGTATTTCAGAATACCCATCCTACCCCTTGGTTTCCCTACAAATAGGAGGTGAGGGGGCTGCCCAAACCTCATCCCTTCTCACATACAAGTGCCATGCAATGATCTGGCTTCTTCTCTCCCTCCCACGAAAAGAGTTCCGTAGAGCCGTAAGGCTGTCTGGGTTTCGGCAGGAACTAGTTCTGGACGGTGAAGCCCTGCCGGATAGATGACACCGTATGTGTGCAACTTTGTAGAGAGATCGCAGTTTCGGTCTTAGTTCGCGAGTGCCTCCCGA
Organism: Triticum aestivum; assembly: GCF_018294505.1. Lineage (NCBI taxonomy): Eukaryota > Viridiplantae > Streptophyta > Magnoliopsida > Poales > Poaceae > Triticum > Triticum aestivum. The sequence goes on along the minus strand of NC_057806.1, from coordinate 391,272,458 downwards.
AGGGCTGTCCGTGTGACCGTCCGAGTTTTGAAGGTCCTCCCGAAGGGCTGTCCGAGTGACCGTTCGAGTTTCGAAGGTCCTCCCGAAGGGCTATCCGCGACACCGTCTGGGGGGCTGTTCGACCACCTCCCAGAGGGCTGTCTGAGGAGCAGATGAGGGTATACATCCTCGCGGTTGGGAGGCTGTAAATCCTAGCTGCAGGGATTTGCACCGCCGATCATCATCGACTCTACTTCCCGCTGCGATACGAGTCGGTAACAAAAAAGATCAAACCATGTATGCAGTCTCCATAGTGGTCCTGGGCTGGTGCGTAGGTCGGAATTTTTTGTTTTCTGCCGCGTTCCCCTACAGATTTTCTGCGAAACAAAAAACATGCAACAAACAGGAACTGGCACCGGGCACTGGATCAATATGTTAGTCCCAAAAATAGTATAAAAAGTTGCCAAAAGTATATGAAAGTTGTATAATATTGGCATGGAACAAATAAAAATTATAGATACGATAGAGAGGTATCATCGGGGTTCACCGAAGAGGAAGAATATGGCGTGAAGTGGCGAGTCCAGGGGCTCCAACTGCACCAGCACGCACCAGAGGATCACCAAGGACACGTCGGAGAAGCTGGTTAAGCTCGAGAGGCTCTGGAGAGGCGGAGAACAGCGGAGGGGATTGCCGGTGAACTCCGGTCGGGAACGGCGGCCAGAGGCCAGCCCGACCGGGCTACGGCTATCTACGAGGTCGTGGCAAGTGTGGGAGTGAGAGGCGATGCCCGGAGAGGCTGTGAAGGGGTCCTATTTGTAGGCGAGGGGGAGAGGGGCTCGGGCTCCGCCGAAGTTCTCTAGAGAGGGGGATAAGCATCCATGGCTCGTGCAGCCACTATGGGCAAGCGAGGACGAGCACAGGAGGCGGATGGCGATGAGAGCAGGGGCACAGGCGCACTACACGCTTGGCTGTGTCGTGCCCATGCTCGCTGCGGCGAGCTCTAGGGCGGAGTTAAGTGCATCAAGACAATGATGGTGGCGAGGTTTGGGAAGGCACGACAAGCTGGGAAGCGAGCACGCGCGAAACAGGTGCGTCGGCGGTGTCCAGAGCGCATCGACAAGCAGGTTGGCACGGTGCACACGCGTGGTCACTGATACATCTCCAACGCATCAATAACTTTTGATTGTTCCATGTTGTTTTATTATCAATCTTGGATGTTTTATAATCATTTTATAGTCATTTTATATCATTTTTTGGCACTAATCTATTGACATAGTGCCCAGTGATACGTCTCCAACGTATCTATAATTTTTGATTGCTCCATGCTATATTATCTACTGTTTTCGGCAATATTGGGCTTTATTATCCACTTTTATATAACTTTCGGGACTAACCTATTAACCAGAGACCTAGCCCAGATTTGCTGTTTTATGCCTATTTCAGTGTTTTGAAGAAAAGGAATATCAGATGGAGTCGAAACGGAACGAAATCAACTAGAGAAGTTATTTTTGGAACGAAAGCCACCCGATAGACTTGGACCCCACGTCAAGGAAGGAAGGAGGAGATCACGAGGGTAGGGGCACGCCCACCCCCTAGGGCGCACCCCCCTGCCTCGTGGGGCCCTCGTGGCTCCCCCGATGTGCTTCTTCTGCCTATATAACTCCATATACCCTAAAACTTCCAGAACAGAGATTAGATCGGGAGTTCCGCCGCCAGAAGCCTCCGTAGCCACCAAAAACCAATCTTGACCCGTTCTGGCACCCTGCCGGAGGGGGCAATCCTTCCCCGGTGGCCATCTTCATCATCCCGGTGCTCTCCATGACGATGAGGGAGTAGTTCTCCCTCGGGGCTGAGGGTATGTACCAGTAGCTATGTGTTTGATCTCTCTCTCTCTCTCTCTCTCTCTCATGTTCTTGAGATGATACGATCTTGATGTATCGCGAGCTTTCCTATTATAGTTGGATCTTATGTTTCTCCTCCCCCTCTTCTCTCTTGTAATGAATTGAGTTTCCCCTTTGAAGTAATCTTATCGGATTGAGTCTTTAAAGATTTGAGAACACTTGATGTATGTCTTGCCGTGGATATCTATGGTAACAATGGGATATCACGTGATTCACTTGATGTATGTTTAGGTGATCAACTTGCGGGTTCTGCCCATGAACCTATGCATAGGGGTTGGCACATGTTTTCGTCGTGATTCTCCGGTAGAACTTTGGGGCACTCTTTGAGGTCCTTTGTGTTGGTTGAATAGATGAATCTAAGATTGTGTGATGCATATCGTATAATCATGCACGGATACTTGAGGTGACATTGGAGTATCTAGGTGACATTAGGGTTTTGGTTGATTTGTATCTTAAGGTGTTATTCTAGTACGAACTCTAGGGCTGTTTGTGACACTTATAGGAATAGCCCAACGGATTGATTGGAAAGAATAACTTTGAGGTGGTTTCGTACCCTACCATAATCTCTTCGTTCGTTCTCCGCTATTAGTGACTTTGGAGTGACTCTTTGTTGCATGTTGAGGGATAGTCATGTGATCCAATTATGTTAGTACTGTTGAGGGGACTTACACTAGCGAAAGTATAAACCCTAGGCCTTATTTCCTATCATTGCAATAACGTTTACGCTCACTTTCATCACTTGCTACCTTGCTGTTTTTATTATTTCAGATTACAAATACCTTTATCTACTATCCATATACCAGTTGTTTCACCATCTCTTCGCCGAACTAGTGCCCCTATACAATTTACCATTGTATTGGGTGTGTTGGGGACACAAGAGACTCTTTGTTATTTTGTTGCAGGGTTGCTTGAGAGAGACCATCTTCATCCTGTGCCTCCTATGGATTGATAAACCTTAGGTCATCCACTTGAGGGAAATTTTCTACTGTCCTACAAACCTCTGCACTTGGAGGCCCAATAACGTCTACAAGAAGAAGGTTGTGTAGTAGACATCAAGCTCTTTTCTGGCGCCGTTGTCGGGGAGGTGAGTGCTTGAAGGTATATCTTTAAATCTTGCAATCGAATCTTTTTGTTTCTTGTTTTAGCACTAGTTAGTCTATAAAAGAAAACTACCGAAAAATGGAATTGAGTTTGTCTCATACGCTTCATCTTTTTAATATCTTTCGTGAGTATGATGGGAAGGAAAATTGTGCCAAAGTGTTAGAAGAAGAATGAATTAATAATTTTGGCACTAAATATTTGAATGATGAGCATGATTGCAATGTTGTTAGTACGAATTCTTTGAATATCCATGATACTAATGATGATTGCACTAGTTATGATGAAAATGTCTCCTATAAACATGTCAATTTTTGTGGAGTGCATTGGGTTTGTAAGTACACACCAAATCGGGAAGATAGATATTGCATGAGGCATAAGTACTTAGAAACTAAATTGTTGCAAGAAAGGCTAGATGATTGTGCTGAAAATTTAAATTTTCTTGGCCGTACTTGTGGACTTTGCAATGAAAGTGGTCATTTAGTTATCCGATGCAAATTGTTTCATGATCTAATCATGTCCAAAAATTGTGATGACTTGATTTCCCTTGCACACTATAATGAATTTAGTTTGCTTATGGGCTATGAAGAAATGAAACATATAACTAACTATCTTCTGGAATTTTCCCGTTATAAACTTCTTGGTTTTGACCTAAAGGAAATTTATATGTATTGTGCGGTGAATTGTATTGAAAATCCTTATATTGCCAACTACATAAAGAAAAGAAAACAAATAGAAGATGAAGAGAATACTAATGAAAGGGAAGAGGCTTCCCTATACCCTCCTATTATTTCTTATGATGAATCAGGTAACGAGGAGGAGCCTCCTATTCAACCAATCTCATTAATAAGGAGCTCCAAAAAGAGGAATGAACCCACACATGATGTGGTGAAGAAGAAGAAAAGAAAAAGGAAGAGAGGTAAAAAGATATCTCTCCCAAATAGTGCTGCTCCTATTACTATTGTGCCTCATGAAAATATAATTGTGAAAGATAATGATACTTCTTATGATCTTGAAAATCTTTTTGGCACTTGCTTGGAAGAATATGATAATTGCTATACTATTGGTGCTATCCATACTATTAATGATGAAAGTGATTATGCTTATGATATGAAAAGGCCCAAGCTTCGGGATGCTATGTTTGATGAAGATGATGTTTTTGAGAATATATTTGCTGCAATTAATGTTTGTCCTAAGCTTGGGGAAGCTATGATTAATGAAGATTATATTTTTAGTCTCCCAAGTTTTGATATGCAAATTTATAATGATGATAGCATGCCTCCTACTTATGGTAATTATTGTGATGATACATATGCTAAAAAAAGTAGTGATTATATTTATAAAACTTTTCATGATTATGATTACCCCTTCTCTGAACATTACTCTTTTAATGTGGAAACAATTTATAATATTCAAGTCTCTTATGATACTCCCACTATCCCGAATGAGAAGAATTTTGCTTATTTGTAGAGTAGTAAATTTTCTATGCTTGTAGATCATGAAAAGAATGCTTTAGGTGCTAGTTATATTGTTGAATTCATTCATGATGCTACTGAAAATTATTATGAGGGAGGGACATATGCTTGTAGGAATTGTAATAATATCAAGTTTCCTCTCTATGTGCTTAAAGTTTTGAAGTTATGCTTGTTTTACCTTCCTATGCAAGTTGATTATTGTTCCCATAAGTTGTTTGCTCACAAAATACTTGGGGAGAGTCTTGTTGATCATGCTGTAAAAAACAGAAACTTTAGTGCTCACGAGAATTGCTGCCATTTTTATTTGGAAAGTGCTATTTAGTTAATTCTTTTTGCAGATGATTAATAGATAAATTCCTCAGGTCCATAAATTTATTTGATAATTTTATGAGTTCCAGAAGTATACGTTTGATCCAGATTACTACAGACTGTTCTGTTTTTTGACAGATTCTGTTTTTCATGTGTTGTTTACTTATTTTGATGAATCTATGGCTAGTAAAATAGTTTATAAACCATAGAGAACTTGGAATACAGTAGGTTTAACACCCATATAAATAAAGAATAAGTTCATTACAATACCTTTAAGTGGTGATTTACTTTCTTATACTAACGAAGCTTACGAGTTTTCTGTTAAGTTTTGTGTTGTGAAGTTTTCAAGTTTTGGGTAAGGATTCGATGGACTATGGAATAAGGAGTGGCAAGAGCCTAAGATTGGGGATGCCCAAGGCACCCCAAGGTAATATTCAAGGATAGCCAAGAGCCTAAGGTTGGGGATGCCCCGGAAGGCATCCCCTCTTTCGTCTTCGTTCACCGGTAACTTTACTTGGAGCTATATTTTTATTCGCCACATGATATGTGTTTTGCTTGGAGCATCAATTTATTTTATAGGATTTTCTTGCTGTTATTTAGAAAAATGTTTTGCATATTTTATTTCAATAAAAGTGGCATTGATAGTCTTTACTATGCCTATGTTACAAGTCTTCATGTTGCTGTTTGAAAACAGAAAGTTTACCGCTGTTGCAATAATTCCCTAGAAAAGTCAGAATGTGATAAAATGTTGAAACCTTTGGAATATTAAGATCTGATAAATTTACTACAGTGGGAATTTTATTTAATAATTTTTGGAGCTAGGGAAGTATGGATGTTGCCGCATTCTTTACAGACTATCCTGTTTAGGCAGATTGCTGTTATGTTTGCATTGTTTGCATATGTTTGCTTATTTAATGATTCTATTTGAGGATAGGACTATTAAATATGCAGAGGCCTTTAGTATGCAATGTTGAATAATAATTTTAGTGATTTGCCACAGTATAGTATGATAAGGTTTTGGCAATGGTTTATACTAACTTATCTCACGAGTCCTTGTTGAGTTTCGTGTGGATGAAGCTTTTGAGATTTAGGGAGACCATGATATGAGAGGAATTAAGGAGACACAAAAGCTCAAGCTTGGGGATGCCCAAGGCACCCCAAGACAATATTTCAAGAAGTCTCAAGCATCTAAGCTTGGGGATGCCCCGGTTGGCATCCCACCTTTCTTCTTCAACAACTATCGGTTAGTTTCGGTTGATCCTAAGTTTTTGCTTCTTCACATGATGTTTGATATTCTTAGATGTCATTTTCTTTTGCTTTGCTTGCTGTTTGAATAAAATACCAAGATCTGAAATTATTAAATGTTAGAGAGTCTTCACATAGTTGCATAATTATTTGACTACTCATTGATCTTCACTTATATCTTTCGGAGTAGTTCGTCTTTTGCTCTAGTGCTTCACTTATATCTTTTAGAGCATGGTGGATTTGTTTTATAGAAACTATTGATCTCTCACGCTTCACTTAGATTATTTTGAGAGTCTTAATAGCATGGTAATTTTCTTAAAATCCTAATATGCTAGGTATTCAAGAATAATAAAATTCTCTTATGAGTGTGTTGAATACTAAGAGAAGTTTGATGCTTGATGATTGTTTTGAGATATGGAGGTAATAATATCAAAGTCATGCTAGTTGAGTAGTTGTGAATTTGAGAAATACTTGTGTTGAAGTTTGTGATTCCCAGAGCATGCACGTATGGTGAACCATTATGTGATGAAGTCGGAGCATGATTTATTTATTGATTGCCTTCCTTATGAGTGGCGGTCGGGGACGAGCGATGGTCTTTTCCTACCAATCTATCCCCCTAGGAGCATGCGCATAGTACTTTGTTTCGATAACTAATAGATTTTTGCAATAAGTATGTGAGTTCTTTATGACTAATGTTGAGTCCATGGATTATACGCACTCTCACCCTTCCACCATTGCTAGCCTCTCTAGTATCGCGCAACTTTCGCTGGTACCATAAAACCACCATATACCTTCCTCAAAACAGCCACCATACCTACCTATCATGGCATTTCCATAGCCATTCCGAGATATATTGCCATGCAACTTTCCACCGTTCCGTTATTATGACACGCTTCATCATTGTCATATTGCTTTGCATGATCATGTAGTTGACATTGTATTTGTGGCAAAGCCACCGTTCATAATTCTTTCATACATGTCACTCATGCATCATTGCACATCCCGGTACACCGCCAGAGGCATTCATATAGAGTCATATCTTGTTCTAAGTATCGAGTTGTATCATCGAGTTGTAAATAAATAGAAGTGTGATGATCATCATTCAATAGAGCATTGTCCCAAAAAAAAAGAGAAAGGCCAAAAAAGGGCCAAATAAAAAAAATAAAAGGCCAAATAAAAAAAGAAAGGACAAATAAAAAATAAAAAAAATAAAAGGGACAATGTTACTATCCTTTTACCACACTTGTGCTTCAAAGTAGCACCATGATCTTCATAGTAGAGAGTCTCTCATGTTATCACTTTCATATACTAGTGGGAATTTTACATTATAGAACTTGGCTTGTACATTCCAATGATGGGGTTCCTCAAAATGCCCTAGGTCTTCGTGAGCAAGCAAGTTGGATGCACACCCACTAGTTACTTTTGTTGAGCTTTCATATACTTATAGCTCTAGTGCATCCGTTGCATGGCAATCCCTACTCACTCACATTGATATCTATTAATGGGCATCTCCATAGCCCGTTGATACGCCTAGTCGATGTGAGACTATCTTCTCCTTTTTGTCTTCCCCACAACCACCATTCTATTCCACCTATAGTGCTATGTCCATGGCTCACGCTCATGTATTGCATGAAGATTGAAAAAGTTTGAGAACATTAAAAGTATGAAACAATTGCTTGGCTTGTCATCGGGGTTGTGCATGATTTAAATATTTTGTGTGGTGAAGATAGAGCATAGCCAGACTATATGATTTTGTAGGGATAGCTTTCTTTGGCCATGTTATTTTGAGAAGACATAATTGCTTTGTTAGTATGCTTGAAGTATTATTATTTTTATGTCAATAGTAAACTTTTGTCTTGAATCTTTTGAATCTGAATATTCATATCACAATTAAGAAGAATTACATTGAAATTATGCCAACTAGCATTCCACATCAAAAATTATCTTTTTATCACTTACCTACTCGAGGACGAGCAGGAATTAAGCTTGGGGATGCTTGATACGTCTCCAACGTATCTATAATTTTTGATTGCTCCATGCTATATTATCTACTGTTTTGGGCAATATTGGGCTTTATTATCCACTTTTATATTACTTTCGGGACTAACCTATTAACCGGAGGCCTAGCCCAGATTTGCTGTTTTATGCCTATTTCAGTGTTTTGAAGAAAAGGAATATCAGACGGAGTCGAAACGGAACGAAATCAACAAGAGAAGTTATTTTTGGAATGAAAGCCACCCGATAGACTTGGACCCCACGTCAAGGAAGGAAGGAGGAGATCACGAGGGTAGGGGGCGCGTCCACCCCCCTGGGGCGCGCCCCTGCCTCGTGGGGCCCTCATGGCTCCCCTGACGTCCTTCTTCTGCCTATATAACTCCATATACCCTAAAACTTCCAGAACAGAGATTAGATCGGGAGTTCCGCCGCCAGAAGCCTCCGTAGCCACCAAAAACCAATCTAGAACCGTTCCGGCACCCTGCCGGAGGGGGCAATCCTTCCCCGGTGGCCATCTTCATCATCCTGGTGCTCTCCATGACGAGGAGGGAGTAGTTCTCCCTCGGCGCTGAGGGTATGTACCAGTATCTATGTGTTTGATCTCTCTCTCTCTCTCGTGTTCTTGAGATGATACGATCTTGATGTATGGCGAGCTTTCCTATTATAGTTGGATCTTATGTTTCTCCTCCCCCTCTTCTCTCTTGTAATGAATTGAGTTTCCCCTTTGAAGTAATCTTATCGGATTGAGTCTTTAAAGATTTGAGAACACTTGATGTATGTCCTGCCGTGGATATCTGTGGTGACAATGGGATATCACGTGATTCACTTGATGTATGTTTTTGTGATCAACTTGCGGGCTCCGCCCATGAACCTATGCATAGGGGTTGGCACACGTTTTCGTCGTGATTCTCCCGTAGAACTTTGGGGCACTCCTTGAGGTCCTTTGTGTTGGCTGAATAGATGAATCTGAGATTGTGTGATGCATATCATATAATCATGCCCACGGATACTTGAGGTGACATTGGAGTATCTAGGTGACATTAGGGTTTTGGTTGATTTGTATCTTAAGGTGTTATTCTAGTACGAACTCTAGGGCTGTTTGTGACACTTATAGGAATAGCCCAACAGATTGGTTGGAAAGAATAACTTTGAGGTGGTTTCGTACCCTACCATAATCTCTTCATTCGTTCTCCTCTATTAGTGACTTTGGAGTGACTCTTTGTTGCATGTTGAGGGATAGTTATGTGATCCAATTATGTTAGTACTGTTGAGGGGACTTACACTAGCGAAAGTATGAACCCTAGGCCTTATTTCCTATCATTGCAATACTGTTTACGCTCACTTTTATCACTTGCTACCTTGCTGTTTTTGTTATTTCAGATTAGAAATACCTTTATCTACTATCCATATGCCACTTGTTTCACCATCTCTTCGTGGAACTAGTGCACCTATACAATTTACCATTGTATTGGGTGTGTTGGGGACACAAGAGACTCTTTGTTATTTGGTTGCAGGGTTGCTTGAGAGAGACCATCTTCATCCTACGCCTCCTACGGATTGATAAATCTTAGGTCATCCAATTGAGGGAAATTTGCTACTGTCCTACAAACCTCTGCACTTGGAGGCCCAACAACGTCTACAAGAAGAAGGTTGTGTAGTAGACATCACCCAGTGCTAGTTCCTGTTTTTTCCCATGTTTTTTACATCGCAGGAAATCAATATCAAACGGAGTCCAAATGGCACGAAACTTTATGATGATTTTTTATGGTCCAAAAGGAAGCAGATGGGCCCTGGTTGCACCTGGGAGGAGTCCCGAGGAGGGGACAACCCACCAGGGCACGACAGGAGGCCCTAGCGCGCCTTGGTGGGTTGTGCCCACCTCGGGTACCCCCCGGACCACCTCTTTTCTCTATAAATACCCCCAAATCCCATAACCCTAGGGGAGTCAACGAAATATTCATCCAGCCACTGCAGAGTCCAGAAACACCAGATCCAATCTAGACACCATCACAGAGAGGTTCACCACTTCCATTGGTGCCTCTCCGATGATGCGTGAGTAGTTCTTTGTAGACCTTCGGGTCCGTAGTAAGTAGCTAGATGGCTTCATCTCTCTCTCTTGATCATAAATACAATGGTCTCTTGGAGATCCATTTGATGTAACTCTTTTGCGGTGTATTTGTTGGAATCGATGAACTTCGAGTTTATGATCAGATCTATGTTTTTATATCCATGAAAGTATTTGAGTTTCTTTGATCTCTTTTATGCATGATCTCTTATAGCCTTGTATTTCTTCTTCGATATTTGGGTTTTGTTTGGCCAACTCGATCTATTTATCTTGCAATGGGAAGAGGTGCCCGGTAGTGGGTTCGATCTTACGGTGCTTGATCCCAGTGACAGAAAGGGAACCGACACATATGTATCGTGGCTACTAAGGATAAAAAGACGAGATCTATATCTACCACCATATAGATAAACGGATCTTGTCTACATCATGTCATCGTTCTTATTGCATTACTTCGTTTTTCCATGAACTTAATACACTAGATGCATGCTGGATAGCAGTCGATGTGTGGAGTAATAGTACTAGATGCAGGCAGGAGTCGGTCTACTAATCTTGGACGTGATGCCTATGTAATGATCATTGCCTGGATATCGTCATAATTATTTGAAGTTCTATCAATTGCCCAACAGTAATTTGTTTACCCGCCGTTTGCTATTTTTCTTGAGAGAAGCCACTAGTGAAACCTACAGCCCCCGAGACTTATTTCTCATATATTTGCCTTTGCAATCTACTTTTTCCTTGCTTTTATTTTCAGATCTATTAAACCATAAATACAAAATTCTTTGCTGCACTTTATTGTATTTGCAATCTAATTATCCAATCTAGTACAACCTTTTTACCATCACGCACCAATTTCTGGCGCCGTTACCCGAAAGGGATTGACAACCCCTTTAACACGTTGGGTTGCGAGGTGTTGTTATTGGTGTGCAGGGGCTGTTTACGTTGTGTTGCTTGGTTCCTCTACTGGTTCGATAACCTTGGTTTCATAACTGAGGGAAATACCTACCGCTGCTGTGCTGCATCATCCCTCCCTCTCCAGGGAAATACCGACGTAGTTCCAGCTGCCATCAAGGAGAATTTCTGGCGCCGTTGCCGGGGAGGATCTTCAACATAACCAGGTTCCTAATCACAAATCTCATCTCCTTGCAATTTACATTATTCGCCATTTGCCTCTCATTTTCCTCTCCCCCACTTCACAAAATTTTCCATTTTATTCACCTCTCTTTTTCCGTTCGCCGTTCTCTTGCTTTCTAGTCCCGATGGCTAGCGTCCCTACTCCTCCTTTGTCACCAGATTTTGAAGTATTATACTTCAAGCAAACACAAGGAGAAAAACTGAAAGATGTCTGGTATAGGCCTATGGAATCATATCGTATTTCTAACCTAAAGGGGGACGCAAAGGTTTTGCTTCATAATTTTTACATAGGATTGGCTTTGCACCATAGACAACTTCTTGATTTTGCCACTAAAGGAAATTTTATTGAACTTGATGCCAATGCTGCCTATGAACTCTTAGAGGGAATCCTGGGAATTCCACCTCAAAAGAAGGGGTTTCATTTTACCCCCATGGGAGCCCAAATGCTAGACAAACTTGGTGATTTGCATAAACATATGGTTGAAATACAGAAATATAGTGAACCCCTTAAACACCTCAATGGTAGTATCAACTGCATGAATACTCTGATTACTCTTTGCAACAAGCGATTGGATATTTTGGATTTTAAGATGGTTTATTTTCCAGAGAATTTGGGGAAGCGTAAAGAGCCTCCCGGATTTGAGAAAACACTTACAAAAGTTGCCAAAACTTCGGAAGACAAAACTTAGATCCTTGCTTTATGCCAACCTAAGGGCGTAAAACTATAGCGCTTGTTGGGAGGAAACCCAATGAATAAATTTATTTTTCCTTTTTGCTTGCTGTTCTTGTGTGTTTACACAATTGTGCTACTATTATGATTGTGTTTTTATGTTTTGATTAGTGTTTGTGCCAAGTAAAGCCTTTAGAATCTTCTTGGGCAATAGTTGTTTGATCTTGCTGAAAAAACAAAAAGTTTGCGCTCACGAAATTAATTTTCATCTTTTACCAGAGAGTGATAAAATACCAGTTCCAATTGCAGTAGATCAATATAGAAATTTATCAGGTCATCATAATTTTTCAGAGTTTTTGAAGTTACATAAGTATTCGAAATAGTCAGATTGCTACAGACTGTTTTGTTTTGACAGATTCTGTTTTCTTTGTGTTGTGTGCTTATTTTGACGGCTCTATGGTTTCTTTGATGAGTTTTTGCCATAGAAAAGTTGGAATACAATAGATATAATACAAAAACAAAATATGAATTTGTTTGATACAACACTTATAGTAGTGATTTATTATTGTTATACTAATGGATCTCACGAAGGCTTTGTTGAGTATTGTGTGATTGAGGTTTTCAAGTTTTAGGTTATCTTATGATGGATGAAGGAAGGATGTAAGATCCTAAGCTTGGGGATGCCATGGCATCCCAAGATATTATTCAATACTGAGCAACCAACTAAGCTTGGGGATGACCCCGAGTGGCATCCCCGCTTTCTTTCAACAACTATCGATATTTTTTACTCGAGACTATATTTTTATTCGTCACATGATATGTGTTTTGCTTGGAGCATCTTGTATGATATGTGTCTTTGTTTGTTTTATTTTGTGTTTTAATTCATCAATCCTTGTTGGACACACCTATTTGAGAGAGCCAAAATTATGTCATGACTTGTTAGAATTGCTCTCTATGCTTCACTTAAATCTTTTATGGGCTAGGACTTGCTCTAGTGCTTCACTTATATCTTTTTGAGCACGATGTGCTTAGTATTTTTGCAGAAATGCTCTCTTGCTTCACTTAGATTTGTTTGAGAGTTAGTAAAATTTTGAAGAAATTCTTTCTTGCTTCACTTAAGTTATTTTGAGAGAAAGAAAATTTGTTATGCTCATGACCTTCACTTAATTTGGTTGAGCTTATGAAAAGCAACTCATGAAAATTAGTCCCAAAGTTATAGATATCCAAGAAAGTTAAAGTAAAGAAAATGTCATGAAGATCATTGGAAAAAATAAACTTGATTCGTAGTAATAGTTTTGAGATATGATGATGTGATATGTGAGTTATGTTGATGAGTAATTGTGCTCTAGTAAGAATATGGGTGTTAAGGTTTGTGATTCCCTATGCAAGTACGAAAGTCAATAGTCATGCAATGAAAATTATATCCTACTTGTGGTGCATTATTCGGTGTTAATTATGTTTAATGATTGCTTATGAGATTATTCGTTTCTTGGTTGGTCGCTTCCCAATCTTTGCTAGCCTTCATTTTGCACTAAGTATGACCTCTACCTGTGCACCCCAAATCCTTTAAACCAGTTTTGCCACATGAGTCCACTATATCTACCTATATACGGTATTCTTTTGCCATTCTAAGCAAATTTGCATGTGCCATCTCTAATTTTCAAAATAAACTTCTCTTTTGTGTGTTTGTTTCGCTCACGGAACAGTGAGGGGTGGCTAATATTTTCCATGCTAGATGTGTTATTCTCAAGATGAGTGTTTATTCACTTGTCATTGCACAAGAGTAAGGCAAAGGTATTAGGGATACCCAGCCCCGAAATGCAAAAAGAAATGAATTTACTTTATGTTGTTAAATAATAAATTCCTTGGAAAGTGTTGGTATGGAGGGCACCCATGGATACGGTTAGCGATGGAAAGTTAAAGTTATGGTGGAAAAAGGAATAAACTTTATTTTCTGTTTGGGAACCGCCTATGATATATCTATGCATGGAAAGTATTGGGAACTCTAAGTCGTTTTCGTTTGTGGGATGGATACACCTCCCAAAATGTTTTTATCTCAAATTTTTCGCTTTGAGCTCCAGCACCTCTACAAATCCCTACTTCCCTCTGCGAAGGGACTTTCTTTTACTTTACGCAATTTTTATTTTGAAATTTGAGTCTCCATCTTCTCTTATAAAAAGCACCAACTAGGAGTCAATATGATAGTGCTCAAGTATTGGGTGTAGTTAATATTCGAGTGTGTTTCATGAATGGATCAATGTTTGAGCATGATGGGCTAGGGATAACTTATTTTAGCATTGATATTTTGAAAGACATGGTTGCTTGTTGATATGCTTGAGTATCTAAATTATTATGTCAAAACTAGACTATTGCTTTGAATCACATAAAAGTCCAAATGTCCATGCTATAAAGAAAATAATATGATATGACTTGATGAACAACACTCCACATCAAAAATTATGTTTTTATCACTTACCTACTCAAGGATGGGTAGGAGTTAAGCTTGGGGATGCTGATATGTTTCCAATGTATCTATAATTTTTGATTGTTCCATCTTGTTTTATTATCAATCTTGGATGTTTTATAATCATGTTATATCATTTTTTGGTACTAACCTATTGACATAGTGACAAGTGCCAGTTCCTGTTTTTTCCATGTTTTTTACATCGTAGGAAATCAATATCAAACTGAGTCCAAATGGCACGAAACTTTACGATGATTTTTTATGGGCCAAATGGAAGCAGATGGACCCTGGTTGCACCTGGGGGGAGTCCCGAGGAGGGGACAACCCACCAGGGCGCGCCAGGAGGCCCTAGCGCGCCCTAGTGGGTTGTGCCCACCTAGGGTACCCCCAGGGCCCGTTGTGTTCCTTCTGGCCCATAAAAATTCTCTGTAAAGTTTCGTGGCATTTGGACTTCGTTTGATATTGATTTTCTGTGATGTAAAAAACATGGAAAAACATCAACTGGAACTTGGCACTATGTCAATAGGTTAGTACCAAAAAATGATATAAAATGACTATAAAATGATTATAAAACATCCACGATTGATAATATAACAACATGGAACAATCACAAATTATAGATACGTTGGAGACGTATCAACATCCCCAAGCTTAACTCTTACTCGTCCTCGAGTAGGGAAGTGATAAAAACATAAATTTTGATGTGGAATGCTGCCTAACATGTCATATCATATTTCTTTCTTTATAGCATGGACATTTGGAATTTTATATTGTTCAAAGCAATAGTTTAGTTTTGACATGATAATTTAAATACTCAAGCATATCAACAAGCAACCATGTCTTTCAAAATATCAACGCTAAAATAAGCTATCCCTAGCCCATCATGCTCAACCATTGATCCATTCATGAAACGCACTCGCATATTAGCTATGTCGAATACTCAAATCCGATCATATTGCCTCCTAGTTGGTGCTTTTATAAGAGAAGATGGAGACTCAAATTCAAAATAAAAAATGCATAAAGTAAAAGATAGGCCCTTCGTAGAGGGAAGTAGGGATTTTTAGAGGTGCCAGAGCCCAAAGAAAAAAGTTAGAGATAAAAACATTTTGGGAGGTGTATCCATCTGTAACACCCCGGACACACCCGCCGGTGGTCGTTACTCCTGGTGGGATCTAGACTGGCCCCACAGATCAATGCTAGTCTTTTCTGCGCACTTTGTCCTCACTCGTGCGCACCCGGGAGCAACTTCCCGGTCGGTCACCCATCCCGACACTACTCCAAGCTGAGCACGCTTAACTTTGGAGTTCTATCCGAATGGGCTCCCGGAAAAGAAGGAATTCCTTATTGATATGAGTAGTCTATCATCCCTAATAAGCCAGGCTATCACATACACCCCCACTCAGAGGAACCGACGTCCTCGTTGGGCCATAGGAACGTTCCCTCTTGGCACAAACGTCTGTGCATCCAGTCCGGTACATATACCATGCTGTGTGCCACGACGGGTCACAAACATCATGAACAACATGACCACGCACCTGTCCGCAAACATCCGTGTAACCACGAGGGTCGGCTCTGATACCAACTTGTAACACCCCGGACACACCCGCCGGTGGTCGTTACTCCTGGCGGGATCTAGACTGGCCCCACAGATCAATACTAGTCTTTTCTACGCACTTTGTCCTCACTCGTGCGCACCCGGGAGCAACTTCCCGGTCGGTCACCCATCCTGACACTACTCCAAGCTGAGCACGCTTAACTTTGGAGTTCTATCCGAATGGGCTCCCCGGAAAGAAGGAATTCCTTATTGATATGAGTAGTCTATCATCCCTATTAAGCCAGGCTATCCCACCATCCCACCAACGAAAACGACTTAGAGTTCCCAATAATTTCCATGCTTAGATATATCATAGGCAGTTCTCAAACAGAAAATAAAGTTTATTACTTTTTCCACCATACTTTCACTTTCCATGGCTAGCCGTATCCACGGTTGCCCAACATAGCAACACTTTCCAAGGAATTTATTAGTTGACAACATAAAGTAAATTCATTTTTTTTCATTTCGGGACTGGGCATCCCTAATACCTTTGCCTTACTCTCATGCAATGACAAGTGAATAAACACTCATCTTGAGAATAACACATCTACCATGGAAAATATTAGCCACCCCTCACCGCTCCGCGAGCGAAACAAACACACAAAAGAGAAGTTTATTTTTGAAAATTAGAGATGGCACATGCAAATTTGCTTAGAATGGCAAAATAATACCGCATATAGGTAGATATAGTGGACTCATATGGCAAAACTAGGTTAAAGGTTTTTGGATGCACAAGTAGTGATCATACTTAGTGCAAAATGAAGGCTAGCAAAAGATTGGGAAGTGACCAACCAAGAAACGAATAATCTCATAAGCAAGAATTAAGCATAAGTAACACCAAATAATGCACCATAAGTAGGATATAATTTCATTACATAACTATTGACTTTCGTGCTTGCATAGGGAATCACAAACCTTAACACCAATATTCTTACTAAAGCACAATTACTCATCAAGATGACTCACATATCACATCATCATATCTCAAAACTATTACTAAGAATCAAGTTTATTTTGTCCAATGATCTTCATGAAAGTTTTTATTATATCCTTCTTGGATATCTATCACTTTGGGACTAATTTTCATGTGTTGCTTTTCATAAGCTCAAACAAATATAAGTGAAGATCATGAGCATAATTTTTCCTTCTCTCAAATAGTTGTGTCCAGCAAAGGATCAAGACTTAAAACACAAAATAAAACAAGAAAAGACTCATACCATAAAAGACTCTTCAAGAAAAACACATAGTATGTGACGAATAAAAATATAGTTTCGAGTAAAATACCGATGGTTGTTAGAAGAAAGAGGGGATGCCACTCGGGGGCATCCCCGAGCTTAGTTGGTTGCTCATTTTTGGATAATAGCTTGGGATGCTGGGGCATCCCCAAGCTTAGGCTTTCCTACTCCTTATTCCTTCATCCATCGTAAGATAACCCAAAACTTGAAAACTTCAATCACACAAAACTCAACAAAACCTTTGTGAGATCCGTTAGTATAAGAATAATAAATCACTACTATAAGTGTTGTATCAAACCAATTCATATTTTATTCTTGTATTATATCTACTATATTCCAACTTTTCTATGACAAAAACTCATCAAACAAAACCATAGAGCCATCAAAATAAGCACACAACACAAAGAAAACAGAATCTGTCAAAACATAACAGTCTGTAGCAATCTGACTATTTTGAATACTTCTGTAACTCGAAAAATTCTAAAAAAATAGGACGACCTTAGCAATTTGTTAATTGATCTACCTAAAGTGGAATGGGTATTTTATTGCTCTCTGTTAAAAAATGAAAATTATTTTTGTGAGCGCAAAAGTTTTTGTTTTTAGCAAGATCAAACAACGATTACCCAAGAATATCCTAACGGCTTTACTTGCCACAAAAACTAATTAAACATAAATAACACAATCATAACAGTAGCATAATTGTGCTAACACTCAAAAACAGGAAGCAAAAAGCAAAAATAAATTTTATTCATTGGGTTGCCTCCCAACAAGCGCTATAGTTTTTTGCCCTTAGCTAGGCATAAGATTTCAACGATGCTCACACGAAAGATAGTATTTGAAACACAAGGAGAGCATCATGAAACATGTGAAAAACACATTTAAGTCTAACATACTTCCTATGCATAGGAATTTTATAGGAAAACAAATTGTCAAGACAAGAAATATCTAGCATACGCAAAGGAGAGGAATCAAACATTGACAATCTCAAAATAACGAGAGGAAATTTAATAACATGAAAATTTCTACAACCATATTTTCCTCTCTCATAATAATTATATGTAGGATCATAATCAAATTCAACAATACAACTATCACATAAAATATTCTCTTCATGATCCACATGCATGCAAAGTTGACACTCTTCCAAAATAGTGGGATTATCATCAAATAATGTCATGACCTCTCCAAGCCCACTTTTATCAAAAAATTCATAAGATTTAACACTCTCCAAATATGTGGGATTATTTTTAGCTAAAGTTGACACTCTTCCAAACCCACTTTTAATATTATCACAAGCATATTCATCATGAGATTTAAATAAATTTTCAAGATCATAAGAAGAATCACCCCAATCATGATCATTACAATAAGTAGTGGACATAGCAAAATTAGCATCCCCAAGCTTGGGGTTTTGCATATTATTGGCACAATTGACATTAATAGATTTTATAGTAAAATCATTAAAATCATGCTTTTCATTCAAGGAGCTATCACAAATCACTTTAAAATTTCTTCATCACAATTTTCAGATTCTCGAATCTCAAGCAAAACTTCATAGAGATAATCTAGTGCACTCAAATCACTAGCAATTGGTTCATCATAATTGGATCTTTTGAAAAGATTAGCAAGTGGATGAGGATCCATATCAATAGATTTTTAGCAAGCAAAGATGCAAGCAAATAGAATGCACATAGTAACACAAGCAAACATAAGATCGAACGAGAAAAAGGCAAACAAAAAAGAGGGCGAATAAAACGGCAAATTTCTGTGAAGTGGGGGAGAGGAAAACAAGAGGCAAATGGCAAATAATGTAAATTGCAAGGAGATGAGATTTGTGATTAGGAACCTAGTATATGTTCAAGATCCTCCCCGGCAACGGCGCCAGAAATTCCTTTTGATGTCGCTTGAAGCTACGTCGGTATTTCCCCAAAGAGGAAGGGATGATGCAACACATCGGCAGTAGGTATTTCCCTTAGATATGAAACCAAGGTTATCGAACCGGTAGGAGAACCAAGCAACACAACGTAAACAGCCCCTGCACACAGATAACAAATCCTCGCAACCCGACGTGTTAAAGGGGTTGTCAATCCCTTTCTGGTAACGGTGCCAGAAATTGGTGCGTGACGAGAAAAAGTTGTAATAGATTGAATAAATAGATCGCAAATAAAATAAAGTGCAGCAAATTATTTTTGGTTTTTGGGATTAATAGATCCGAAAATAAAAGCAAATAAAAATAGATCGCAAAGGCAAATAATATGATAAAGAGACCCGGGGACCGTAGATTTCACTAGTGGCTTCTCTCTAGAAAAATAGCAAACGGTGGGTGAAAAAATTACTGTTGGGAAATTGATAGAACTTCAAATACTCATGACAATATCCAGGAAATGATCATTACATAGGCATCACATCCAAGATTAGTAGACCGACTCCTGCCTGCATCTACTACAATTACTCCACACATCGACCGCTATCTAGCATACATCTAGTGTATTAAGTTCATGGAGAAACAGAGTAATGCAATAAGAATGATGACATGATGTAGACAAGATCTATCTATGTAGAGATAGACCCCATCGTTTTATCCTTAGTAGCAACGATACATACGTGTCGGTTCCCTTTCTGTCACTGGGATCAAGCACCGTAAGATCAAACCCACTACAAAGCACCTCTTCCCATTGCAAGATAAATAGATCAAGTTGGGCAAACAAAACCCAAATATCAGAGAAGAAATACGAGGCTATAAGAAATCATGCATAAAAGAGATCAAAGAAACTCAAATACTTTCATGCATATAAAAAGATAGATCTGATCATAAACTCAAAGTTCATCGATCCCAACAAACACACCGCAAAAAGAGTTACACCCATATGGATCTCCAAGAGACCATTGTATTGAGAATCAAGAGAGAGAGATGAAGCCATCTAGCTACTAACTACGGACCCGTAGGTCTACAAAGAACTACTCACGCATCATCGGAGAGGCACCAATGGAGGTGGTGAACCCCATTCGAGATGGTGTCTATATTGGATTTGGTGGTTCTGGACTTTGCGGCGACTAGATCAATACTTGGTCGACACCCCTAGGGTTTTGGGAATATTGGGGTATTTATAGAGCAAAGAGGCGGTCCGGAGGGCACCCGAGGTGGGCACAACCCACAGGGCGCGCCTGGGCCTCCTGGCATGACCAGGTGGGTTGTGCCTCCCTTGGGGCACCCCTAGGTGCAGCCAGGGCCCGTGTATTCCATCTGGCCCATAAAAATTCTTAGTAAAGTTTCGTGGCATTTGGACTCCATTTGATATTGATTTTCTGTGATGTAAAAAGCATGGAAAAATAGCAACTGGCACTTCACACTATGTCAATAGGTTAGTACCAAAAAATGATATAAAATGACTATAACATGATTATAAAACATCCAAGATTGATAATATAACAACATGGAACAATCAAAATTATATATACGTTGGAGACGTATCAACAAGTCCTCTCAACTTGGTGGTGCCCGATATGGCGCACCGCGTCCCTCAATCTCGACTGTAGTCAGATTTCCGTCCTTCCTGAATTTGATCTCCTCAGAGCCATCGTATCCTCTCACTAGCAGGGCCCTGTTCAATGCCTCTATATTCCTACATGCTACCTGCTGTCCACACCCTGCACAGTGGATGCTTGGCTGACATCCTAGAATTTGGAAAACTCCAGCAGTCTGAGTTCTACCATTACCACGAAAGTTTCATACCACGAACACACCAAGAATTTGTGCCCACGCCACCGTTGTCCATCTTGTGGTTTTCCTCCTCTCTCCACACCGCCACCTTCGCTTGGTGCCATCTACCAGACAATCTGGTACGAATGCTTCGACTCCCACTGCTAAAAAACATCCGCTTGTGGTGGTTTATCTGTCGAAGGCCTCACTACACAACATCATCCACTCCAGTTGCCCTACCGTGGAGCGCTTGCTGATTGTTTTGGGAATAGAAATCCCTATCAGTTGTCTCCAAATAAATTCGCCTCACCTTAAAATCATTGGAATTTGTTTTGAAGGACAACAGCTCATCATCGAAGATGCCCCTTCACTTCAAAGGTTGCTCCTTGATGGTTGTTATAAACCTTCGCAAATAACTGTTGTCTCTGCGCCCAAACTGGAGACCTTGGGTGTAATTCGTGATCCATTTAATGATCACAGGAGGTTGGTGTTTGGCTCCTCACTTTTTTAGGTACTGTATATTATCATCTACACATTTGTAATCATAAGCTGCATTTTTCATTTGTGCGCATAAGTTGTATATCATCTTGGAGTACACTTTGGGTACTAATATTATGTTATATGCTCAATGAAGAGTTCGTCCATGGATAGTCTATCAATGCTGCTGGATTCTGTCAAGATCTTATATATCAGATTGTTTAGTTTTGATCTGAACATAATTATTGGCTTGTTGCGATGCTTTTGATCTCTGGAGAATTTATATATAAAGGTGATGATTTTATGCACATTGAAAGCCCGTATATATTGTACTAGAATTAACAGTTCAGCTGTCGCTCTTGTGACATACTCTTTTTTCAGACCTTAACTGTTTTTAATATTCATGTCTACTTAGGCACTGCTACCACATGGAGAAAAACGTATAACGAATCGGTGGCATAATAAGCACCAAGATTTTCTTAGTTCTCATGACATTCGTTTGAGGACAATAACGATGGAAGGATATGCATCCAACTAGGCAAACAGAAGCTTTGTCACATTCTTCCTGTTGAATGCGAGGTTACTATTGTCCATGAGGCTTACGTTTTACAACAAGAGATTTCTCATGGACAGACATGTTGAACAGCAAAAAAAAAGAAGTTTCAGGTGGACAAATGGGCTTCTAAACGTGCTCGGCTTCTATTTACAACAAATTGTAGTCATCCTACAATAATTTTTTTGCACGGGATGTTGATTTTATGGATTAGACCGATCCATTTGTTTGTGACTGTGAAAAAGAGTGGTTGGGTTAGATGTTATTGCCATGTTCAATATGGGTTTTGTCTAAATTTGATGAACAATTAATCCTTGGGCTTTTTGTACCGTTTGTAAGCTTGAGTTGCATGTTGTTGCCCTCGTACTCCCCTCCACCTGCCACTACACTGCCGCATCTTCCACGACTCATGTTTGTTCCCGTCCGAGGCCTCGCGGTCGTTCTCCGCCTTGGTTCGCTCGTTGTGCCTGCCGCTGTCTGGCGTTGTCAACATGGTCAATGATGTCTACTACATAACCTTCTTCTTGTAGACGTTGTTGGGCCTCCAAGTGCAGAGGTTTGTAGGACAGTAACAAATTTCCCTCAAGTGGATGACCTAAGGTTTATCAATCTGTGGGAGGCGTAGGATTAAGATGGTCTCTCTCAAACAACCCTGCAACCAAATAACAAAGAGTCTCTTGTGTCCCCAACACACCCAATACAATGGTAAATTGTATAGGTGCACTAGTTCGGCGAAGAGATGGTGATACAAGTGCAATATGGATGGTAGATATAGGTTTTTGTAATCTGAAAATATAAAAACAGCAAGGTAACTAATGATAAAAGAGAGCGAAAATGGTATTGCAATGCGTTGAAACAAGGCATAGGGTTCATAGTTTCACTAGTGCAAATTCTCTCAACAATAATAACATAATTGGATCATATAACTATCCCTCAACATGCAATAAAGAGTCACTCCAAAGTCACTAATAGCGGAGAACGAACGAAGAGATTATTGTAGGGTATGAAACCACCTCAAAGTTATCCTTTCTGATCGATCTATTCAAGAGTCTGTAGTAAAATAACACGAAGCTATTCTTTCCATTCAATCTATCCTAGAGTTCGTACTAGAATAACACTTTACGGCACAAATCAACCAAAACCCTAGTGTCACCTAGATACTCCAATGTCACCTCAAGTATCCGTGGGTATGATTATACGATATGCATCACACAATCTCAAATTCATCTATTCAACCAACACAAAGAACTTCAAAGAGTGTCCCAAAGTTTCTACCGGAGAGTCAAGATGAAAATGTGTGCCAACCCCTATGTATAAGTTCACAAGGCCACAGAACCCGCAAGTTGATCACCAAAATATACATCAAGTAGATCACGTGAATATCCCACTGTCACCACATATAAGCACAAGCAAGACATACATCAAGTGTTCTCAAATCCTTAAAGACTCAATCCGATAAGATAAGTTCAAAGGGAAAACTCAATCCATTACAAGAGAGTAGAGGGGGAGAAGCATCATAAGATCCAACTATAATAGCAAAGCTCGCGATACATCAAGATCATGCCGAATCAAGAATAGGAGAGATAGAGAGAGAGAGAGAGATCAAACACATAGCTACTGGTACATACCCTCAGCCCTGAGGGTGAACTACTCCCTCCTTGTCATGGAGAGCGCCGGGATGATGAAGATGGCCACCGGTGAAGGGTCCCCCCTCCGGCAGGGTGCCGGAACAGGGCCCCGATTGGTTTTTGGTGGCTACAGAGGCTTGCGGCGATGGAACTCCTGATCTAGGTTATTTTCTAGAGGTTTATGTATTTTTAGAAATTTTTGGCGTAGGTCTCACGTCAGGGGGGGGGTCTCTGAGTTGTCCACGAGATAGGAGAACGCGCCCAGGGGGTAGGGCGCGCCCCCCACCATCATGGATGGCTCGGGACTCTTCTGGCCCAACTCTTTTACTTCAGGGGCTTCTTTTGGTCCATAAAAAATCATCAAAAATTGGCATTTCTATTGGACTCCGTTTGTTATTCCTTTTCTATAAAACTCGAAAAACAAGGAAAAAATAGAAACTGGCACTAGGCTCTAAGTTAATAGGTTAGTCCCAAAAATCATATAAAATAGCATATAAATGCATATAAAACATCCTAGATGGATAAAATAATAGCATGGAACAATCAAAAATTATAGATATGTTGGAGACGTATCAAGCATCCCCAAGCTTAATTCCTGCTCGTCCTCGAGTAGGTAAATGATAGAAACCGAATTTTTGATGCGGAATGCTACCTAACATATTTACAAATGTAATTTCTTTATTGTGGCATGAATGTTCAGATCCGAAACACTCAAGACAAAAGTTTAATATTGACATAAAAATAATAATACTTCAAGCATACTAACCAAGCAATTATGTCCTCTCAAAATAACATAGCCAAAGAAAGCTCATCCCTACAAAATCATATAGTTTGGCTATGCTTCATTTTTGTCACACAAAATGCTCCAATCATGCACAACCCCGATGACAAGCCAAGCAATTGTTTCATACTTTAGTATTCTCAAACTTTTTCAACTTTCACGCAATATATGAGCGCGAGCCATGGACATAGCACTATAGGTGGAATAGAATGGTGGTTGTGGGGCAGAAAAAAAGAGGAAGATAGTCTCACATCAACTAGGCATATCAATGGGCTATGGAGATTCCCATCAATAGATATCAATGTGAGTGAGTAGGGATTGCGATGCAACAGATGCACTAGAGTTACAAGTGTATGAAATCTCAACAAAAGTAACTAAGTGGGTGTGCATCCAACTTGCTTCCTCACGAAAACCTAGGGCAATTTGAGGAAGCCCGTCATTGGAATATACAAGACAAGTTTTATAATGAAGAATTCCCACTAGTATATGGAAGTGACAACATAATAGACTCTCTATCATGAAGATCATGGTGCTACTTTGAAGCACAAGTGTGGAAAAAGGATAGTAACATTGGCCCTTCTCTCTTTTTCTCTCATTTTTTTGGGCCTTCTCCTTTTTTATGCCACTTTTTTTATTTCGTCCGGAGTCTCATCCTGACTTGTGGGGGAATCATAGTCTCCATCATCCTTTCCTCACAGGGGACAATGCTCTAATACTGAAGATCATCACACTTTTATTTACTTACAACTCAAGAATTACAACTTGATACTTAGAACAAAATATGACTCTGTAGATGCCTCCGGCGGTGTACCGGGATGTGCAATGAATCAAGAGTGACATGTATGAAAAATTATGAATGGTGGCCATGCCACAAATACGATGTCAACTACATGATCATGCAAAGCAATATGACTATGATGAAGCGTGTCATAATAAACGGAATGGTGGAAAGTTGCATGGCAATATATCTCAGAATGGCTATGGAAATGCCATAATAGGTAGGTATGGTGGCTGTTTTGAGGAAGGTAAATGATGGGTTTATGGTACCGGGGAAAGTTGGGCGGCACAAGAGAGGCTAGCAATGGTGGAAGGGTGAGAGTGCGTATAATCCATGGACTCAACATTAGTCATAAAGAACTCACATACTTATTGCAAAAATCTACAAGCATCAAAATCAAGCACTACGTGCATGATCCTAGGGGAATAGATTGGTAGGAAAATACCATCGCTCGTCCCCGACCGCCACTCATAAGGAAGACAATTAAAGAAACACCTCATGCTTCAAATTTGTAACACAACGGTTACCATACGTGCATGCTACGGGACTTGCAAACCTCAACACAAGTATTTCTCAATTTCACAATTACTCAACTAGCACGACTCTAATATCACCATCTTCATATCTCAAAACAATCATCAAGTATCAAATTTCTCATAGTATTCAATGCACTCTATATGAAAGTTTTTATTATACCCATCTTGAATGCCCATCATATTAGGACTAATTTTATAATCAAAGCAAATTACCATGCTGTTCTAAAAGACTCTCAAAATAATATAAGTGAAGCATGAGAGATCAATAATTTCTATAAAATAAAACCACCACCGTGCTCTAAAAAGATATAAGTGAAGCACTAGAGCAAACAACAAACTACTCCGAAAGATATAAGTGAAGAAAAATGAGTAGTTGAATAATTATGTAACTATGTGAAGACTCTCTAACATTTAACAATTTAAGATCTTGGGATATTATTCAAATATCAAGCAAAACAAAACAAAATAAAATGACGCTCCAATAAAAACACATGTCATGTGGTGAATAAAAATATTGCTCCAAGTAAAGTTAACGATGAACGAAGACGAAAGAGGGGATGCCATCCGGGGCATCCCCAAGCTTAGGCTCTTGGTTGTCCCTGAATGTTACCTTGGGGTTCCTTGGGAATCCCCAAGCTTAGGCTCTTGCCACTCCTTATTCCATAGTCCATCAAATCTTTACCCAAAACTTGAAAACTTAACAACACAAAACTTAACAGAAAACTTGTAAGCTCCGTTAGTATAAGAAAATAAATCACCACTTAGGTACTGTTTTGAACTTATTCTAAATTCATATTGGTGTAATATCTAATGTATTCCAACTTCTCTATGGTTCATACCCTCCAATACTACTCATAGATTCATCAAAATAAGCAAACAACACAATGAAAACATAATCTGTCAAAAACAGAACAGTCTGTAGTAATTTGGAGATTTTGAATACTTCTGTAACTCCAAAAATTCTGAAAAATTAGGACGACTAGGATAAAAAGTATATTGATCTACTGTAGTTGGAGTTGGTATTTTATCCCTCTCTGGTAAAAAATGATAATTATTTTCGTGATCACATACTTTCTGTTTTATCAGCAAGATCAAACAACAATCACCCAAGAAGATCCTAAAGGCTTTACTTGGCATGAACACTAATTAAAATATAAGAAAACACAATCATAACAAAATCTAGATGAATTATTTATTACTAAACAGGAACAAAAAATCAAAGAGTAAAAATAGAATTGGGTTGCCTCCCAACAAGCGCTATTGTTTAATGCCCCTAGCTAGGCATGATGATTTCAATGATGCTCACATAAAAGATAAGAATTGAAACATAAAGAGAGGATCATGAAGAATATGACTAGCACATTTAAGTCTAACCCACTTCCTATGCATAGGGATTTTGTGAGCAAACAATTTATGGGAACAAGAATCAACTAGCATAGGAAAGCAAAACAAGCATGACTTCAAAACTTTAAGCACATAGAGAGGAAACTTTGTATTATTACAATTCCTACAAGCATATATTCCTCCCTCATAATAATTTTCAGTAGCATCATGAATGAATTCAATAATATAACTATCACATAAAGCATTATTTTCATGAGCCACAAGCATAGAATTTTTATTACTCTCCACATAAGCAAATTTCTTCTCATGAATAGTAGTGGGAGCAAACTCAACAAAATAACTATCATGTGAAGCATAATACAATTGAAAGTTAAAATCATGATGACAAGTTTCATGGATATCATTATTCTTTATAGCACACATTTCATCACAATAATCATCATAGATAGGAGGGATGCTTTCATCATAATAAATTTGCTCATCAAAACTTGGGGGACAAAAAATATCATCTTCATCAAACATAGCATCCCCAAGCTTGTGGCTTTTCATATCATTAGCATCATGGATATTCAAAGAATTCATACTAACAACATTGCAATCATGCTCATCATCCAAAGAGTTAGTGCCAAACATTTTAATACATTCTTCTTCTAACACTTTGGTACAATAATCGGAATCCTTATTTTCACAAAAGACATTAAAAAGATGAAGCATAGGAGGTAACCTTAATTCCATTTTTTGTAGTTTTCTTTTATAGACTAAACTAGTGATAAAACAAGAAACACAATGATTCAATTACAAGATCTAAAGATATACCTTCAAGCTCTAACCTCCCCGGCAACGGCGCCAGAAAAGAGCTTGATGTCTACTACGCAACCTTCATCTTGTAGATGTTGTTGGGCCTCCAAGTGCAGAGGTTTGTAGGAAAATAGAAAATTTCCCTCAAGTGGATGCCCTAAGGTTTATCAATCCGTGGGAGGCGTAGGATGAAGATGGTCTCTCTCAAACAACCCTGCAACCAAATAACAAAGAGTCTCTTGTGTCCCCAACACACCCAATACAATGGGAAATTGTATAGGTGCACTAGTTTGGCGAAGAGATAGTGATACAAGTGCAATATGGATGGTAGATATAGGTTATTGTAATCTTAAAATATAAAAATAGCAAGGTAGCTAATGATAAAAGAGAGCGAAAACGGTATTGCAATGCGTTGAAACAAGGCCTAGGGTTCATACTTTCACTAGTGCAAGTTCTCTCAACAATAATAGAATAATTGGATCATATAACTATCCCTCAACATGCAACAAAGAGTCACTCCAAAGTCACTAATAGCGGAGAACAAACGAAGAGATTATTGTAGGGTAAGAAACCACCTCAAAGTTATCCTTTCTGATCGATCTATTCAAGAGTCTGTAGTAAAATAACCCGAAGCTATTCTTTCCGTTCAATCTATCCTAGAGTTCATACTAGAATAACACCTTAAGATACAAATCAACAAAAACCCTAAGGTCACCTAGATACTCCAATGTCACCTCAAGTATCCGTGGGTATGATTATACGATATGCATCACACAATCTCAGATTCATATATTCAACCAACACAAAGAACTTCAAAGAGTGCCCCAAAGTTTCTACTGGAGAGTCAAGACGAAAACGTGTGCCAACCCCTATGCATAAGTTCACAAGGTCACGGAACCCGCAAGTTGATCACCAAAACATACATCAAGTAGATAACGTGAATATCCCATTGTCACCATAGATAAGCACACGCAAGACATACATCAAGTGTTCTCAAATCCTTAAAGACTCAATCTGATAAGATAACTTCAAAGGGAAAACTCAATCCATTACAAGAGAGTAGAGGGGGAGAAGCATCATAAGATCCAACTATAATAGCAAAGCTCGCGATATGTCAAGATCGTGTCGAATCGAGAACATGAGAGAGAGAGAGAGATCAAACACATAGCTACTAGTACATACCCTCATCCCCGAGGGCGAACTCCTCCCTCCTTGTTAGGGAGAGTGCCGGAATGATGAAGATGGCCACCGATGAGGGATCCCCCCTCCGGCAGGATGGCGGAATAGGGTCCCGATTGTTTTTTGGTGGCTACAGAGGCTTGCGACGACGGAACTCCTGATCTAGGTTATTTTCTGGAGGTTTCTGTATTTATATGAATTTTTGGCGTAGGTCTCACGTCAAAGGGGTCTCCGAGTCGTCCATGAGATAGGGGGACGCGCCCAGGGGGTAGGGCATGCCCCCCACCCTCGTGGATGGCTCGGGACTGTTCTGGCCCAACTCTTTTACTTTAGGGGCTTATTTTGGTCCATAAAAAATTATCAAAAATTGGCACGTCAATTGGACTCCGTTTGGTATTCCTTTTTTGTAAAACTAAAAAACAAGGAAAAAACAAAAACTAGCACTAGGCTCTAGGTTAATAGGTTAGTCCCAAAAATCATATAAAATAGCATATAAATGCATATAAACATCCTAGATGGATAATATAATAGCATGGAACAATAAAGAGCTATAGATACGTTGGAGACGTATCAGTCAACAATTGAGAGGACTCATGAGATGACTGTACGTGGAGAGGCTGACAGTAGGGACCCACCAGGGTCATTGCATTACGCAAGCAGGTGCCTCGTTATCATAAGCCAAAAAATACTTCCCCCTAATTGTTTGACAACTAGGTCCCACTCCATTGTCAATGTAGTCAATAAACAAGAAATTACACAATGAGCGGATAACACGAGGGACGCAACAGCTCGCCAAGTTATTTTTTAGTTTTAGATATGGAGCTCAACTGCACGCTGCGCGGGGGCTGTGGCCCGTCGAGCCCACGCTTACGCTTTTATTTAAGCACATGACGATCCCACTTGATATATTTTTTCTTTCTGAAAATAGCTAGCCCAGTTCTTTTTTTGGAGAATACCCAACCGAGGCCTACTTGCTTTTCTCAGCCCTGGTGGGATGCAAATCTTTCAAGACAAGGAGGGATGTAAGTGATGACCCACAAGTATAGGGGATCAATTGTAGCTCTTTTCGATAAGTAAGAGTGTCGAACCCAACGTGGAGCAGAAGGAAATGACAAATGGTTTTCAGCAAGGTAATGTCTGCAAGTGCTGAAATTGTAAGTAACAGAGTAGTTTGATAGCAAGACAATTTGTAACGAGCAAGTAACGATGATAGTAGAAAAAGTGCAGCAAGGTAGCCCAATCCTTTGAGGCAAAGGACGCCAAAACGGTCTCTTATAATAAGAAAAGTGTTCTTGAGGGTACACGGGAATTTCATCTAGTCACTTTCACCATGTTGGTTCGATTTGTGTTCGCTACTTTGATAATTTGGTATGTGGGTGGAACGGTGCTTAGGTGTTGTTCTTACTTGAACAAACCTCCTACTTATGATTAACCCTCCCGCAAGCATCCACAACTATGAGAAAAGTACTAAGAATAAATTCTAACCATAGCATTAACCTTTTGGATCCAATCGGTCCCTTACAGAATAGTGCATAAACTGGGGTTTAAGCTTCTGTCACTCTCGCAACCCATCATCTAATTGCTACTCCACAATGCATTCCCTTAGACCCAAATATGGTTAGGTGTCATGTAGTCGGAGTTCACATGACACCACTAAGGAAATCACAACATACATACTATCAAAATATCGAACACATATCAAGTTCACATGATTACTTGCAACATGATTTCTCTCGTGACCTCAAGAACAAAAGTAACTACTCACAAATGATAATCATGCTCAAGATTAGAGGGGTATTAAATAGCATATTGGATCTGAACATATAATCTTCCACCAAATAAACCATATAGTAATCAACTACAAGATGTAATCAACACTACTAGTCACCCACAAGCACCAATCTATAGTTCCGGTAACAAGATTGAACACAAGAGATGAACTAGGGTTTGGGATGAGATTGTGTTGTTGAAGATGTTGATGGAGATTGCCCTCCCCAAGATGGAAGAGTTGTTGGTGATGATGATGACGATGACGATGATTTCCCCCTCCGGGAGGGAAATTCCCCCGGCAGAATCGCTTCGCCCGAGGGTAAAAGTGCTCCTGCCCAAGTTCCGCCTCGAGAGGGCGGCGCTCCGCCCCGAAAGTCCTCTCCTTATTTTTTTCTAGGTCAAAATGACTTATATACCAGAAGATGGGCACCGGAGGTGGGCCTGGGTGAGCACAACCCACCAGGGCGCGCCTGGGCTCCCTGGCGCGCCCAGGTGGGTTGTGCCCACCTGGTGGGCCTCCTATGGTACTTATTTGCTCCAATATTCATCATATATTCCATCAAAATTCTCCATGAAGTTTCAGCTTGTTTGGAGTTGTGTAGAATGGGTAGCCTGACGTAGGTTTCCAGGTCCAGATTTCCAGATGTCGGAATTCTCCCTCTTTGTGTGTACCTTGCAAATTATGAGAGAAAAGGCATTGGAATTACTCCAAAAAGCATTATTATGCATAAAAACATCATAAATAACCGTAAAAAAACATGATGCAAAATGGACGTATTAGTAAGTAGTAAGAAATGGGCTTCCCTAGAAAATGGGCTGTAAATTTTTAAACCAAAGCCAACCGGCAATTACATTAAAATATCATTTTTTCTGGATTTCTCTACTCTTATAAAAAGTAGAGTCAGTGATGATGGTGTGCCTGCCATCCTGCAATATAGGCCGTCCAATCTATATCTAACGGATAGGAAGGAAACTATGACAATTTACCAGCACCCCTCTCCCCGTTTGCAGATACAGCCTTCCCTCGTTCATATTTTTCTCCCACAAGATAAACTACTCATACAAATGCATCTTCATGTTCCGTGCAACACACGGGCATCTTGCTAGTAATTATTTTAAATTTCATTCATCTTTTTGCTGAGATTTTTTAATTTTTTTGATATAATTTTAAAAAATTATTTTTAACGTGACTCGAAATTTCGTGATTAAAAGAGTTCGGACTCCACCGAAATATGAAAAATTTCGTTGAATTTTTTAGCAGTGCCCAGAATATATGGTCTGTATTGCTAAAAGAAATATGGGCTTCAAAATATCCTTAAGAATTAGCAAATGGGCTGTAAATTATTAAAAATAATGGCTAATGGGTTGTATGCTGTTTTCCACAGATTTGGAGGCTGACTTTTGGGCCTACTAGGTTGATGATGACGCTCTACTTAAAAAAAGGTTGATGATGACGTTGTCCTAAAAAATTGACGCCTACGCAAGGCTTTGTCAACTTAGTCAACACAGAGCAGTGACTGTTGGATGTCCATCCCATGGCCACCGTCCTTCTTCAATCACTGATCTTCCTGCTCCAGCCGCCCAAACTAGCGCCGGCGGGACTGCCTGCTCCCTCCTCCCGTGGCCGAGTGTGCTGCCGCCAGGCCATCCCTCTACCCACCCGCACATCCTGTTATTTTTCAGCGACGTCAGCCTCACCCCGCAGCCAACCAGTTAGCACTCGTACCGCCCTCAGCGTGGGCATCCACTGCCGCGTCTTCCCCAGCTCCGCGTCGTCCCCTTCCTAGGCCTCGTCATCTTCCACTGCCCTGGTGCTCTCGGCGCGGCATAGTCAACGTGGTCAACGAACAATATCCATCGGAAGTGTACTGTACGTGGAGAGGCTGACATCTGGGTCCACGGCCGCACACAAGTAAATGCCTCCTTATTACGCGCAAAATAATGATTCCTCCACCTGACAACAGGGGCCCACCAGACGGGACACTGTATTTCATGAAAAAATGTTTCCCCCCTGACTGTTGGGACCCACCAGCTACATCTTCGCATGAAAGGAAGTGCCTCCTTATCCTCCCTGACAGTCGGGACCCACCTGGTCGAAGCGTACTGATACGTCTCCATCGTATCTACTTTCCCAAACACTTTTGACCTTGTTTTGGACTCTAACTTGCATGATTTGAATGAAACTAACCTAGACTGACGTTGTATTCAGCAGAATTGCCATGGTGTTATTTTTGTGCAGAAATAAAAGTTCTCGGAATGACCTAAAAATCAACAAAGACACATTTTGGAATAAATAAAAATACTGGCGAAAGAATCAACACCAGGGGGCCCACACCCTGTCCACGAGGGTGCAGGGCGCCCCCCTGTGGCACGCCCCCTGCCTCGTGGCCCCTTAAGGCTCCACCAACGTCAAGTCCAACTCTATATATTCACGTTCGGGGAGAAAAAAATAGGAGAGAAGGATTCATCGCGTTTTACGATATGGACCTGCCGCCAAGCCCTAATCTCTCTCGGGATGGCTTATCTGGAGTCCGTTCGAGGTTCCGGAGAGGGGAATCCGTCGCCATCGTCATCATCAACCTTCCTCCATCATCAATTTCATGATGCTCACTGCCGTGCATGAGTAATTCCATCATAGGCTTGCTGGACGGTGATGGGTTGGATGAGATTTACCATGTAATCGAGTTAGTTTTGTTAGGGTTTGATCCCTAGTATCCATTATGTTCTAAGATTGATGTTGATATGACTTTGCTTTGCTTAATGCTTGTCACTAGGGCCCGAGTGCCATGATTTCAGATCTGAACCTATTATGTTTTCATGAATATATGTGAGTTCTTGATCCTATTTTGCAAGTCAATAGTAACCTACTATGTGTTATGATCCGGTAACCCCGAAGTGACAAAAATCGGGACCACTCCCGGTGATGACCATAGTTTGAGGAGTTCATGTATTCACTAAGTGTTAATGCTTTGGTCTGGTACTCTATTAAAAGGAGGCCTTAATATCCCTTAGTTTCCAATAGGACCCCGCTGCCACGGGAGGGTAGGACAAAAGATGTCATGGAAGTTCTTTTCCATAAGCACGTATGACTATATTCAGAATACATGCCTACATTACATTGATGAACTGGATCTAGTTCTATGTCACCCTATGTTATAACTGTTGCATGAGGAATCGCATCCGACATAATTATCAATGACTAATCCATTGCCTACAAGCTTTTCACATATTGATCTTTGCTTAGTTACTTTTACATTGCCACTGTTACAATCACTACAAAAACTACTACTATTACTTTTGCCACCATTACTGTTACCTCCATACTACTTTGCTACTAAATACTTTGCTGCAGATATTAAGTCTTTCAGGTGCAGTTGAATTGACAACTCAACTGTTAATACTTGAGAATATTCTTTGGCTCCCCTTGTGTCGAATCAATAAATTTGGGTTGAATACTCTACCCTCAAAAACTGTTGCGATCCCCTATACTTGTGGGTTATCAAGACTATTTTCTAGCACCGTTGCCGGGGAGCATAGCTCTATTATTTGAGTCACTTGGGATTTATATCCGTTGATCACTATGAGGAACTGGAAAGATGAAAGAACCAAGATTTTTCCCTCAACTACGAGGGGAGGTAAGGAACTGCCGTCTAGCTCTGCACTTGATTCACCTTCTGTTTTGAGTAAATTTGCGACACCTACTCCTGCTATTGATTTTGATATGTCGCATGTTATTGATGATGCCACTTCCGCTATGCATGATGCTTATTGTTGGGGATATGAGTACTAGAGATAAACCGGCTCAGTATGGCCGGGTTAGCTCCATAAAGATAGAAGCCCATGAAGACATGAAGACGGTGGTGCTTTACGAAGGCCGAAGGCCCAAAGGCGGGTTAAAGCTTGTAGATGTAAACCGACTCTGTCATGTAACTTGTATTGTAAGTTAGAGGAATAGAGATCGAGCCGGACACATCTATGATCCGGCCTCGGGACTCTGTAAACCAGTGGGTGTCAGCCTGTGTATATAAAGGGACGACCCGGCCGCGGTTTGAGGACAACAGACAACAACTCGAGAGCCAGGCAAAGCGGATTCGCTCCCTGGTCATCGAAAGCCTAGCAATACCAATAACAACTAGACGTAGGCTTTTACCTTCATCGAAGGGGCCAAACTAGTATAAAATCCCTCTTGCCCCTTGTCCGGTTTAACCCCTTTAAGCTAACCCGTAGCGATGGCTCCACAACTAAGTCCTTTCACGAGGACATCTGCCGTGACAAACCCACGATAGTTGGCGCCCACCTTGGGGCTATCGCACGATGGTTTCGAGTTCTTAAAGGGCAGCTTCGATGGACTCAAGGGATACGCCATGGGCCGGATGACGAAGAGTCATCACGGTAAACTCTACATCGACGATGCAGGATGGGGTCCTGAGGCAGGTTCAATCGAATACGGATACCGGGTCCCCTTTGGTGGGATCCACGTCTTCATCAGCAAGATTGGCGAACCGGGGCCTGAGCCGGACACCTGCACCGACATCATCGAGACGGCTCAGCATGCAAGCCCTTCCCCGATTCAGCCCGCAACGAGGCATGTCTTCATAGGTGCTATCCATGGGGCAGAATATGAGGATGGATCGGCGTCTCATGGAGAAATCGTCATCTGTTCTAATGACGAGTCTTCAAACGGAGAAACTGAGTCACTGTATCAGTTGCAGGACGGCCAGATTAGCGGAGGTTCCGATGGCAACAGTATTCCGGACCCCCTTGATCTGCCAAACCGGGTCACTATCTTCATGGCCGCTACACAATCAGCACATCATTCATCCACCGCCGCGGCAATGCTTTCCTGTTCAGCAACAGCAACACCGGTGGGAGCAGGGGGCTCAGCGCCGCCTCTGGCTCAAGTACTGTCTAACTTGTTCGACGCTTTGGCAACATTGATGGCAGCAGAAGTGGACGCCGCAGCCCGAGATCAGCACAATGCGGAGATTGCAAAGGGAAAGGATCAGATAGTTCAGGCTAAAGCGGATGTGGCAGCAGAGAACGCCAGGATGGCTATAGAACGGGCCGAGTTGGAAGCTCAGGCCTACCGGCTTAGGATGGATCAGAACGCCTTAGATGAGGTTATGAGAAGGAGATACCGGTCGCACCTCCCGCCAGGTTATGAGCCAAGAAATCTCTTCAACACGCCATGAGCTAGAACCAGTAACCAGCCAATGGTAAAACCGGACGGAGGCACCGGGGACAAGAGCGCCGGTTCAGCCACGAGCAGT
Organism: Triticum aestivum; assembly: GCF_018294505.1. NCBI lineage: Eukaryota > Viridiplantae > Streptophyta > Magnoliopsida > Poales > Poaceae > Triticum > Triticum aestivum. The sequence goes on along the minus strand of NC_057806.1, from coordinate 391,236,483 downwards.
GGACCCGCCCCGTCAGAACAACATTGTGCCACAGTATGTTCCGACGCCCCCAGGGCACTACTCCAACCCGTTGGATAACATTGTGGATGCCGCTTCATGGTTGGCAGCCCTCCCGGCAGATGATGAGTCACCATTGGCGATTGAGACACGACGGGCCAGAGAGCTCCTTCAAACTGCTTTAAACCAGCAGCAAGCTTATTCGCATAACCGTGAGAGGATTCATTCCACCCCCCATCCGAGTCGAAGCTATAGCAGGCACGTGGAGGATGAACCGGCCGTGTCAAGCAGTGCACGTCATCGTAACTCGCCGCGAAGGCACAACCCGACAAGTGGCGGTGCTAATGTGCAAGATGTGGCGGATCATGGTCGTGCATGTCGGGAAGCCGAGTTAGCAGCTTTGCATGCTGCTCTTCAGCATACTTCGGTTCACCCTACCGCTTCAGCAAAGCCCGGCGTGGTCTTCAGCTCTTTAGGGGTACCATGTCTTACCCCCGCTTTACGTAATATACGACTGCCCAAGTATTTCAAGGGACCTCGTAAGGTGCCCAATTACACCGCCGATTTACAACCAGAGGCATGGGTTGAAAGTTATGAGATGGCAATGGAGATGTTAGATGTGGACGAAGCGGTGTGTGCTAAATACTTCACCATGATGTAACTCGTACTTGGTTAAAGAGCTTGCCGCCCAATTCCGTCGGATCACGGGCCAAATTAAAACACCGGTTTATCCAGAATTTCAAGGATACTTGTAAGCAGCCTATTTCAATTGTGGACCTGGCCGCTTGTGTTCAAGAGGATGGAGAGTCTACAACCCATTGGTTAAAGCGGGTCTCAGCTATTCTTCACTCGTCGGACCGCATCAATGCAGATATTGCGGTGTTAACATTGGAAGGCAATTGCCGATTTCTGCTACTCAAACAGAAGTTAGGAAGGCTCAAACATCACTGCAATGATATGTCAATGCTTATGGCCGCTTTGGTTAAATATGCCGATTCAGATAATACCAAAGACCCTGACTCAGAGGAGGACAAACCGGGGAAAGGGAAGAAAAACAGCAACACCAAGGGACATCAGCATAACCCGGCGGGTCATGGGAATAATGCTAAGCGCAAGGCCGGCAATAGTTTGGACTTTGTGGCTAACACCAATGCTCAGGATAACGGTCAGCGTCGTAAGGGCAAACAACCCCAGAGGGGCGGAGGATCAGGCCCCATTCTGGAGCGCCTGTTAAATCAGCCTTGCCCAAAGCACGGATCAAAGGAGAAACCAGCGTCACACCTTTGGAAGGATTGTTATATCATGCGAGATTTCAAGAACTCCAATATGTTCCAATACGACAATGGCCCGCCCGGCGGTTCAGGGGGTGGTTTTCATGGGCCGGGTTACGGAGGCGGTAGCTCTGGTTCAGGATTTCAAGGTAACCAAACCGGCCATAACAATCAAGGGAACCGGGGCAACCAGGGAGGTTATAACCATCAGGGGAATCAGCAGCAACAGCAGTCGGATTATCAGAGCAATCCGAAGCAGTTGAATAGTGGGCAGTATCATGTATTCACCACTAGCTTGTGCAAGCGTGATCAAAAGCTTCACAAGAGGGCCGTGAACTCTGTTGAACCGGCGATACCTCGGTATCTACGCTGGTCTAAGCAACCCATTTTATAGAGTAGAGAGGATCACCCACCTCGTGTTGATAACCCAGGTCATCTGGCCTTAGTGGTGGCACCCTAGGTTGGGGGGTATAAGTTCACCAAGGTGCTCATGGATGGGGGAAGCAGTATCAATATTCTCTACTATGATACCTTCCGCCGTATGGGTTTGATCGATAAGAATCTTAAACCGTGAAACACAATTTTTCATGGTGTGGTGCCCGGTAAGTCTGCATATCCAGTGGGCAAGATAGCTCTAGAAATGGCCTTTGGAGATGATCATGATTCAAAGTCAGAAACATTGACTTTTGAGGTTGTGAAAATCAAGAGTCCATATCACACCCTGTTTGGGCGACCGGCTTATGCCAAGTTCATGGCACGGCCGTGTTATGTTTACCTGCAGCTTAAGATGCCAGGTCATAAGGGGACAATCATAGTACATGGGAGCAGGAAGATTGCTCTGGAATGTGAAGAAGGTGATGCGGCTTACGCTGAATTGGTTTGTGCCACAAAGGAGTTGAAGTTTTATAAGGACGAGCTTGATCCGGCAGACATGACTTCCTTGAAAAAGCCAACTACGGAGCACGACTCGGCGTTGAAGTTTAAATAGGCCACAGATACTAAGATGGTTGATTTTGTTCCTGGCGATTCATCCAAGCAGTTCAGCATCAGCGCTAACTTGGATCCCAAATAGGAAAGCGCGCTCATCGAGTTCATCCGTGAGAACCGGGACATTTTTGCATGGAAGCCTTCTGACATGCCAGGTGTCCCGAGGGAACTCGCTGAGCACACACTCAATATAGATCCTAAGTTTAAACCGGCCAGACAGTTTCTCTGCCGCTTCAATGAAGAAAGGCGCAAGGCTATCGGTGAGGAGGTAGCTCGGCTGTTGGCCGCAGGATTTATCGTGGAGGTTTTGCACCCTGAGTGGTTGGCTAATCCGGTGCTGGTTCTTAAGAAAAACGGCACTTGGCGCATGTGTGTGGACTACACAGATTTGAACAAAGCTTGCCCAGCAGATCCCTTTGCCCTCCCTCGTATTGATCAGATTATTGATGCTGCGGCGGGTTGCGACCGTTTGTGTTTTCTGGATGCTTATTCCGGTTATCATCAGATCAAAATGGCAGTTAAGGACCAGGATAAAACAACTTTTATAACTCCCTTTGGAGCCTTCTGTTATGTCTCCATGCCCTTTGGGCTCAAGAGTGCCCAGGCGACTTATCAACGTTGTGTTCAGAATTTTCTTTATAAACAGATTGGGCGCAATGTTCACGCATATGTGGATGATATTGTGGTAAAGTCCAGGAAGGAGGAAACATTGATAGCTGACTTAAAAGAAACATTTGATAATCTCTGGGTTTATAAGATGATGCTTAATCCAGACAAATGTGTCTTTGGTGTTTCGGCAGGCAAACTCTTGGGTTTTCTGGTGTCTAACAAGGGCATTGAGGCTAGTCCGGAAAAGATCACAGCTATCACCTCTCTGGCTAAACCGGCATGTATCAATGATGTTCAGCGTTTGGCAGGCCGGATTGCGGCCTTAAGCCGGTTTATCAGTCGTCTTGGGGAGAAGGCTATCCCTCTATATCAGATGTTAAAAAAATAGATGACTTTGTCTGGAGTGATGCGACCGATAAAGCGTTTGAGGATTTGAAGAGGCAGTTAGCTGAACCACCTGTCCTTGCGGCTCCAATCGATAAAGAGCCTTTATTGCTATATGTGGCTGCTAATGCCCGGGATGTTAGTGTGGCTATTGTGGTGGAGCGCAAGGAGGCTGGAAAGGAGTATCCGGTTCAACAGCCGGTTTATTATATCAGTGAGGCGCTTATCGAGTCAAAGCAGAGATATCCACATTGGCAGAAGCTGGTGTATGGGGTGTTTATGGCAAGCCGGAAGCTCAAACACTATTTTCAGGGTCATCCTATCATGGTGGTTAGTTCAGCCCCTCTACGAGATATCATCCAAAACAAAGAAGCAACTGGCCAGGTTGCCAAGTGGGCTATCGAGCTTGGACCTCACGGGCTCAAATATACACCTCGCACGGTGATCAAATCCCAAGCACTCGTGGACTTCATCAACAATTGGACAGAGTTACAGGCACCAGAGGAGAAGCCAGATAACATGTATAGGACTATTCACTTTGATGGATCCAGACAGTTGGAGGGCTCGGGGGCTGGAGTCATCTTAACTTCCCCACGAGGTGACAAATTTTGTTATGTCCTCTGCTTAATGTTCCCTTGTACTAACAATGCAGCTGAGTACGAGGCCTTGCTCCACGGTCTTCGGATGGCTAAGGACATGAACTTAAGCCGGGTTAAGTGCTTCGGTGACTCGGATCTGGTGGCTCAACCGGTATCTGGCACTTGGGATTCTAAAGACCCACTCATGGCTGCATATCGACGAGAGGTGGACATAGTGGCTGGTCATTTCAAGGATTATCAAGTTGACCATATAGACCACCGAAAGAATGAAGCGGTCGACGCTTTAAGCCGCCTTGGCTCTCAGCGTAAACCAGTCCCACCAAATGTCTTCCTCGACGTACTGCATAACCCGTCGTTCAAGGTACCAACAGAGGAGGAGTTGGCAATTCCTGATCCGGAGGCCCAATTGGTGGTAGCTTTGCATATCATACCAGATTGGACGATCCCATACCTGGCTTACATGAACTGGGGCGAGTTACCGGAGGATGAAACCTCGGCCCGGCAGATAATCCGACGTTCCAAGTCAATGACCATAATCAATGGGGAGTTACATCATTACAGCGTCACAGGAGCAATTCAGCGTTGTGTCTCTCCTCAAGAGGGTTCTGAGATTTTGCGAGAAATCCATGAAGGGGACTATGGTCACCATGCTGGTTCAAAATCTTTGGTGGCCAAGGCTTTCCGTCACGGTTTCTACTGGTTAACAGCTCATGTTGATGCCGAGGATTTAGTCAAGAGGTGCGACGGTTGTCAAAAATTTGCACGTCGCGCTCATGTTCCGGCTCAGGAATTGAGGATGATTCCAATAACTTGGCCGTTTGTGACTTGGGGGCTTGATATGGTTGGACCCTTTAAGAGATCCAAGGACAAAAAGACCCACCTATTGGTGGCAGTTGACAAGTTCACCAAGTGGGTGGAAGCAAAGCCAGTCAGTAAGTGTGATGCAGCCACGACGGTTCAATTCATCAAAAAGGTGATATTCCGGTTTGGTTTCCCACATAGTATTATCACTGACAATGGTACTAATCTGTCAAATGGTGAGATGGAGGAATTTTGCCAACGTGAGCACATCTGGCTTGATGTAGCATCAGTGGCTCACCCCCAGTCTAATGGACAAGCTGAGAGGGCAAATCAAGAAATTTTGAGAGGTATTAAACCCCGGCTTATGGTTCCTTTAAAGCGGACGCCGGGTTGTTGGGTGGAGGAGTTACCTTCTGTATTATGGAGCATCAACACCACACCTAACAGATCTACGGGTTACATGCCTTTCTTCATGGTTTATGGAGCGGAGGCGATTCTTCCTAGTGACATCCGTCACGACTCACCCCGTGTGGCAGCTTATGTCGAAGCTGATAATGAGCAGGCACGTCAAGACTCACTGGACCTGTTAGATGAAGAGCATGATCTAGCAGTAGCATGTTTGCCGATTTATCAACAAGATCTCCGACATTATCACAACCGCCGGGTTAAGACCAGAACCTTTCAAGAAGGCGATCTGGTGCTTCGGCTCATCTAGGATCAGACTAATATGCACAAATTATCCCCACCTTGGGAAGGACCTTTTGTGGTCAGCAAGAATCTGCACAACGGGTCATACTACCTCATTTATGTCGAGAGCACAAAGGCTCACATAAATCGAAGGAGGAGACCAAGCGGCCGTGGAATATAGCTCTTCTTTGGCCTTACTATACTTGAGCCACCAGCTCTTCTTATGTACATATTTATGACAATGTATATATTATATAATAAAACGGATCCTCGAATAAAGCGGGGTCTCCGTTCTTTTTACATCATGTGTGAGCCTCCAAGAGCTTTTACTGACAAAGCGGCATTTTGTTAAACCAGCCTATACGGCCGCACGGATATAAAGAGAATCACTAGGGGGCTTGGTCGTATCCGAACCATAGCTACACCTCTTGATCAGTTTAAAACCAAAAAGGGGATATCACTAGGGGGCTTGGTTGTCTTCACACCATAGCTACACCTCTTGATAGGCTTTAGGCCAAAAGGAAATTATGTGGAGCCAAAGAGAGTCTGTTGCATTAAGCACAACTCAAACATAGGTAACCACTGAGCACAGCTCACATATTACCTGGGGGCTCCTTGCTTTGCAACGAACAATGAGCTTGAACCCTTGTAATAGGCTATCAAGCCAGGCTTGGAAGCCAGGTGTATTCACCTAAAATCCCGAGTTATCCTGCCTTTTTAAGTAAGCCACTCCGTCCAGGTAAACCTAGTATGACCCATCGAACGTTTGGCAAGTCAATCTCATGGACCCTGAACTTGTCAAAGTTAAACCGGTGATTGGTTAAAGATTGAGGTCCATCTTAAAAGGCTTTGTAAAATGGTTTAACTCAGCGGCCTGGCAGCCCATGAAAAGCCTCGATTTAGGGCCTGGCAGCCCATGAAAAGCCTTGCATATTTCTTTTGTTTTTGCTGTTTTTATGATAAGGGACTTATAAATATTTTTTCTCATAAACCGGTGTTCATTACAACCCGGCATGACTTTCAGCTCTTTGTTAAACCGGCAGCGTACTACTCTGGTCTGGTTTTGACTAGATGTCACCAGCATTATACGAACAAATCAACGGCTTTTTCTAGCACAATATGGTTTCTATATGAACCGGCAAGAGGGCCAGGAGTTATCCACACCCCGGATTGGTGTTTTTTCACCTCTACCATACAAGCAGTTGGTCAGCCAACGAGGTATCATGACCCGTCCAGTGGTCAACCATTAGGACGCTTTCAAGTTCTTGTATACAGGAACACAAATCATCATGGACTATGTATAAATAGATCCCACAAGTGAAACAAGTTTTCAAAACATCAAGCAACACAAGCATGCTCGATGGCATGACAGATAAAGGTTTTTCTGCTATCCTATTACAAGGAGCTTCAAAACGGCCCGAATTGAATAATTGTTCTCAAGCAACGGCAAACTGTAGTTCGTAAACCGGTCACCGGTCTAAGATGCTTCATCGGGACGGCTTGACGATTGAGGGTCATCCTAAGCAGTCGCATCCTCTTCATCCCTCCCAAGACACTGGAAATCAACCGTTGACTAATCAATTTCGATTAAAGCTTGAAACACGACTTCTTCATTGATAAGGCTGGAGGGGTCAATGTCAGGAGCGTAAGTATGCTTACGGATTGGAGGCACAAGATCTTCAACTTCATGGATCACGGCAAGCTGACTCTTTCCATCAGCATCGTAAACCGGTTGGAAATGAGATAAGTTTGTATCCTCCGCTAGATTGCTGGCTATTGGCCGCATCTCCTTTGTCAGTTTTCAGAGGTCATCATTGTTGAAGTCTGAACTGTCCTCCTTCACACTTGGATATCCTTTAATGATATCTACCGCTTCAAGATCCGGAATCCATGCCTTGGCCCGGATTAGTGCGGTCAGTGCTCATGCTCTTGCGGCTGCTTCCTTCAGTTCTGTAATTCGGGCAAGTAGCATGACCAGCTTCTCAAGGGTTTCCTTTATCAACGATGGCGCCGGCTTGTTATATGCAGCAGTACAGAAAGCACGTTGGGATCCAGAATATAGATGTTCTATTAAGGTATACGCCACTTTAAGCTTCATCCGCATGTCAGAACCCAGATGAGCAATGCGGGTGCCTGTCACGGTTTAATATCAGTAAACCGGTCAATGATAACATCTTATGAATTTGACAAATGGCATGAGAAGGTACTTACCAAACACAGCAGATGTCATGGCATCAATCTGCCGCTTCAAGCTGGTTAGTTCATCTACCACTGGCTTCAGGGCTGCTTCTGCGTCTTCAGCTTTCCTGGTCAAACGGCCTTTTCTGTTTCCTAGTCAGCACGCTCCTTGTTGAAAGTCTCTTTCAACTTCTCCATAGCTGCCAGGGCATTGGTCAGCTCCTCTTTGGCTTTGGAGGCTTCTGCTTGTTGGGATTTTACGTTCTCTTGAAGGTCAGCGGTTTGAGCATCCCTCTTACTCACCTCGGTCTGTAAAGGCGAAGATATGTCAAACAATGGGATATGTATTTTCTAAGTACCAAGCGTATAACAAGTTATGCACTTTGTACTTGGGGGCTAATGCCTATTTGCTCTATATCAACAAATCTTTCACAAGTCTCAAGTACAATGCAAGCATTATCCTTAACACTTGGGGCCTAATGTACATATGTTCAAAACTGGCGCATTGATTCAAGACCCGGTTTACCTCGCAGAGCTAAACCGGCCCTTGGGAGCTACACCGATGAAAACTACATAAATACAAACGAAAAGCTGAAAGAAAAATACCAGTTTACAAATCATTCATGGTGATACGTAAGATGCGACGGAACAAAGACATACAGGTATGTAAGCTGCGTAAACCAGAGGCTGATGCAATAATGAATGACAAGGCAATATCAGAACAAGGGTATGCACATGCTGTTAAACCGGAGTATAACAACGGAGGTAAAAGGCTTGTCCGGTTTACCAGGGGGCTAATGGTATGTGATAGATTGCTTTTACAAAGGTAAATCGCCAAAGTGATAAAGAGGATATAGATCTATGGCAAGAATGACTAAGTAAGGTAAAACAGGTTCCACAAGGCGACATGGATATTTTGGATCTACCGAAAGACAGGAAAGCAAAAATATTTTGACCTAAAAGGGTTGGTCCCGAAGCGGTTCGTAAAGGTTCAGATCAGTTCTTATGCACGCAAGGGTTTGTTGTGGTAGCGAAAGATAAACCATTACGCGGAATATATCGAGCTAAGAGGTTCTTTATTCATGGACTAAGGAGGTATAGGGAAGAGCCACACCGGAGCCTTGATGAACTTCGGTGAACTGGGAAGAACAAGGAAACCCTAGACAGATCTACAAAGGGGGAGGGGAAAGAACTTACAGCGACTGTTGAAGCAACAGAGGCACGCCGCAGTTTTCTGGTGCAATCAGGTTGATGCAGCGGCCAATGAAGAGGCGGAGGTGAAGCTTGACGACGGCGGCGGCGCTCGGGTGTAGAGATGTCGCGAGGAGGAAGAAGAAGTGAAGGAGACGAAGGGGGAAAAGGAGAAGGACCCGCGGTCCTATTTATAAGGCGAAACGAATAAAGCGACAAGTGCGGGAATCAAGGAGCTAAAAAATGGATAGTTAATAAAGGTGTCGCCTCGATGGTTGGATATACATTAATGAAGGGAATCTTCGACTTCAACGAATAGATGATGTCAAGGAGGTTTACTACAGAATTAAAGGATGACATCACGGCGGTTTACCAGGTTTATATAAAGGTGACAGGGCAAGAATTTTTCTAAAGTGTTGAGGATTGACATGAACAAGTTCAAATCAATCTAGGGCCTAATGTTGGGATATGAGTACTGGAGATAAACCGGCTCAGTATGGTCGGGTTAGCTCCATAAAGATAGAAGCCCATGAAGACATGAAGACGGTGGCGCTTTACGAAGGCCCAAGGCCCAAAGGTGGGTTAAAGCCTGTAGATGTAAACCGACTCTGTCATGTAACTTGTATTGTAAGTTAGAGGAATAGAGACCGAGCCGGAAACATCTATGATCCGGCCTCGGGACTCTGTAAACCGGTGGGCGTCAGCCTGTGTATATAAAGGGACGACCCGGCCGCGGTTTGAGGACAACAGACAACAACTCGAGAGCCAGGCAAAGCGGATTCACTCCCTGGTCATTGAAACCCTAGCAATACCAATCACAACTAGACGTAGGCTTTTACCTTCATCGAAGGGGCCAAACTAGTATAAAATCCCTCGTGCCCCTTGTCCGGTTTAACCCCTTTAAGCTAACCCGTAGTGATGGCTCCACGACTAAGTCCTTTCACGAGGACATCTGCCGTGACAAACCCACGACACTTATGATGAAACTACTTCTATGTTTGATAATACTATGCCATTAGGTGAATTTCTTGATGAACAACTTGCTAGGGTTAGAGAGAATTAAATTATTGAAACTGATAATATTGATGGAAGTGATGATGAACATTCTCCCCTAGATATGAATTGCCTGATGTGCCTGAGGGTTGTGTTATGGATGAAGAAACTGCTAAAGATCTTTTAGCTTGCAAAGATAGATATGATCTTAAGAAATTGTTAGCTAAGCTGAAAGAAAAATCTTTGAATGCTAGAATGAAATATGACCCTATTTTTGCTACTTCACCTATCTGTATTTCTGATAAAGATTATGATTTCTCTGTCGATCCCGAGTTAATTACTTTGGTTGAATCTGATCCTTTTTATGGCTATGAATCTGAAACTGTTATGGCAGATCTTACTAAATTGAATGATATAGCCACCCTATTCACTAATGAGGAAAAAATTCGTTACTACTATATCCTTAAGTTATTTCCATTCTCATTAAAGGGTGATGCTAAACATGGTTTAATTCTCTTGATCCTGGTTGTGTGCGTAGTCCCTAGGATATGATTTATAACTTCTCTGCTAAATATTTCCTCGCTCATAAGAAACAAGCTGCCTTAAGGGAAATATATAATTTTGTGCAAATTGAAGAAGAGAGTCTCCCACAAGCTTGGGGGAGGCTTCTCCGATTACTTAATGCTTTGCCTGATCATCCTCCCAAAGAAAAATGAAATACTTGATATCTTTTATAATGGACTAGCCGATGCTTCCAGAGACCACCTGGATAGTTGTACTGGTTGTGTTTTCAGGGAAAGAATTGTTGAGCAAGCTGAATTGTTATTAAATAATATGTTGAGTAATGATAATGATTGGACACTTCCTGAACCAAATCCTAAGCCAACTCTAAAGAAAAGGGGTATTATATTTCTCATTCCTGAAGATATGCAAGAGGCAAATAAATCTATGAAAGAAAAGGGTATTAAAGCTGAAGATGTTAAGAATTTACCACCTATTGAAGAAATACAAGGTCTTGATAACCCGACACAGGTAGTAAAGGTAAATTCTCTCTATAGATTTGATAAAGGTGAAATCCCATCTACTAAGTTTGCTAGCCAATGCTTGGATGAGTTTGATAATTTTATTGTTAAACAAGAAAACTTCAATGCTTATGTTGATAGACAATTGAAATGTAATGCTTATATGATTGAACACTTGAGTGATTATATGTCTAGAGTTAAGGGTGAACTTAAACTTATTAGTAAACATGCTTTTATGGTTACCACTCAAGTAGAACAAGTGCTTAAAACTCAAAATGATTTGCTCAATGAATTAAATAATGAGAAAAATGATAATGTTGTTAGAGTTGTGACTAGAGGGGGGTAAAATGACTAAGGGACCTCTGTATCCTGAGGGCCACACTAAGAGAGTTGAGCAAGATTCTCAGAGAACTAATGTTGATGCACCTAGTCCTTCTAAAAAGAAGAAAAAGAAAAATGATAGGACTTTGCATGTTTCTAGTGAACCTGTTGTTGACACTGAAGGAAATATGCCCTAGAGGAAATAATAAAGTTATTATTTATTTCCTTATATCACGATAAATGTTTATTATTCATGCTAGAATTGTATTAACCGGAAACATGATACATGTGTGAATACATAGACAAACAGAGTGTCACTAGTATGCCTCTACTAGACTAGCTCGTTAATCTAGATACATATTGATCCGGATGACTCTGAGTCTCAATCTAGATACATATTGAAAGTGGGAGAAATTAGCTAGAGTATCTCCGTGCAGAGCATTATAGACATAGAAATTTGCAAAATACATACGGATCTGAATGTGGCAGACCCATTGACTAAACTTCTCTCACAAGCAAAACATGATCACACCTTATCTATTCTTTGGGTGTTAATCACATGGCGATGTGAACTAGATCATTGACTCCAGTAAACCCTTTGGGTGTTGGTCACATGGCGATGTGAACTATGGGTGTTAATCACATGACGATGTGAATTGGTGTTAAATCACATGGTGATGTGAACCAGATTATTGACTCTAGTGCAAGTGGGAGACTAAAGGAAATATTCCCTAGAGGCAATAATAAAGTTGTTATTTTATATTACCTTATATCATGATAAATGTTTATTATTCATGCTAGAATTGTATTAACCGGAAACATGATACATGTGTGAATACATAGACAAACAGAGTGTCACTAGTATGCCTCTACTTGACTAGCTCGTTAATCAAAGATGGTTATGTTTCCTAGACATAGACAAAGAGTTGTCATTTGATTAACGGGATCACATCATTAGGAGAATGATGTGATTGACTTGACCCATTCCGTTAGCTTAGCACTTGATCGTTTAGTTTGTTGCTATTGCTTTCTTCATGACTTATACATGTTCCTATGACTATGAGATTATGCAACTCCCGTTTACCGGAGGAACACTTTGTGTGCTACCAAACGTCACAACGTAACTGGGTGATTATAAAGGTGCTCTACAGGTGTATCCAAAGGTACTTGTTGAGTTGGCGTATTTTGAGATTAGGATTTGTCACTCCGATTATCGGAGAGGTATCTCTGGGCCCACTCAGTAATGCACATCACTATAAGCCTTTCAAGCAATGCAACTAATGAGTTAGTTGTGGGATGATGTATTACGGAACGAGTAAAGAGACTTGCCGGTAACGAGATTGAACTAGGTATTGAAATACCGATGATCGAATCTCGGGCAAGTAACATACCGATGACAAAGGGAACAACGTATGTTGTTATGCGGTTTGACCGATAAAGATCTTCGTAGAATATGTAGGAGCCAATATGAGCATCCAGGTTCCGCTTTTGGTTATTGACCGGAGACGTGTCTCGGTCATGTCTACATAGTTCTCGAACCCGTAGGGTCCGCACGCTTAAAGTTAGATGACGGTTATATTATGAGTTTATACGTTTTGATGCACCGAAGGTAGTTCGGAGTCTCGGATGTGATCACGGACATGACGAGGAGTCTCTAAATGGTCGATACGTAAAGATCAATATATTGGACGACTATGTTTGGACACAGGAAAGGTTCTGGAAGGTTTCAGACATTTATCGGAGTACCGGGGGTTACTGGAACCCCCCCCCCCGGGAACTAATGGGCCTTGTTGGGCCTTAGTGGAGAGAGAGAGGGGCCAGCCAGGGCAAGAGGTGCGCCCCCTCCCCTTGAGTCCAAATAGGACAAGGAAAGGGGGGCGGCGCCCCCTTGCCTTTCCCCTCTCCCACTCCTTCCTCCCCCTCCTTCTTGGACTAGGAAAGGGAGGGGCAAACCTACTTGGAGTAGGTTTCCCCCTCCTAGGGCGCGCCACCCCCTTGGCCGGCGCTCTCCTCCTCCCCCCTTTATATACGGAGGAGAGGGCACCCCATAGACACTACAATTGATCTCTTGATCTCTTAGCCATGTGCGGTGCCCCCCTCCACCATAATCCACCTCGATCATATCGTAGTGGTGCTTAGGAGAAGCCCTACGTCAGTAGAACATCATCATCATCACCACGCTGTTGTGCTGACGAAACTCTCCCTCAACACTCGGCTGGATCGGAGTTCAAGGGACGTCATCGAGTTGAACGTGTGCTGAACTCGGAGGTGCCATGCGTTCGGTACTTGATCGGTTAGAACGTGAAGAAGTACGACTACATCAACCGCGTTGTGCTAACGTTTCCGCTTCCGGTCTACGAGGGTACGTGGACACACTCTCCCCTCTCGTTGCTATGCATCACCATGATCTTGCATGTGCGTAGGAATTTTTTTTAAATTACTACGTTCCCCAACAGTGGCATCCAAGCCAGGTTTTATGCGTAGATGTCATATGCACGAGTATAACACAAGTGAGTTGTGGGCGATACAAGTCATACTGCTTACCAGCATGTCATACTTTGGTTCGGTGGTATTGTTGGATGAAGCGGCCCGGACCGACATTACGCGTACGCTTATGCGAGACTGGTTCTACCGACGTGCTTTGCACACATGTGGCTGGCGGGTGTCAGTTTCTCCAAATTTAGTTGAACTGAGTGTGGCTATGCCCAGTCCTTGAGAAGGTTAAAACATCACTAACTTGACGAACTATCATTGTGGTTTGGATGCGTAGGTAAGAACCGTTCTTGCTCAGCCCGTAGCAGCCACGTAAAACTTGCAACAACAAAGTAGAGGACGTCTAACTTGTTTTTGCAGGGCATGTTGTGATGTGACATGGTCAGGGCATGATGCTATATTTTATTGTATGAGATGATCATGTTTTGTAACTGAGTTGTCGGCAACTGGCAGGAGCCATATGGTCGTCGCTTTATTGTATGCAATGCAATCGCCTTGTAATGCTTTACTTTATCACTAAGCGGTAGCGATAGTCGTAGAAGCATAAGTTGGCGAGACGACAACGATGCTACGATGGAGATCAAGGTGTCGCGCCGGTGATGTTGGTGATCATGACGGTGCTTCGAAGATGGAGATCACAAGCACAAGATGATGATAGCCATATCATATCACTTATATTGATTGCATGTGATGTTTATATTTTATGCATCTTATCTTGCTTTGATTGACGGTAGCATTATAAGATGATCTCTCACTAAATTATCAAGATATAAGTGTTCTCCCTGAGTATGCACCGTTGCGAAAGTTCTTCGTGCTGAGACACCACGTGATGATCGGGTGTGATAGGCTCTACGTTCAAATCACTACAAAAAAATACACTTCCGTGATGATACGTGTTTGTCACAGTAGGTCGCGTTTTTTGTCATGCATGTACATCCATGATGATTTTATGACAGAATCAAGATAGTCATACCTGTGCTGTCGTAGAAGTGTTCCATGACATTACCAAAATTATTATCATGAAAGTGTCCACTTCCATGACGATAAATCACGTGCCACAGAAGTGCATTCATCAAGGGTAACCGACACGTGGCATCCACCATAACAGAACGCCGCTAAGCTATCGGGTCGGATTTTGGATCCGATAACCCGTTAACAGCCCTGACCAATGGGAAATTTCCACGTGTAAAATTCCGATTGGCCAAAGGAAACACGTGTTGCCTCACCATTGGGACAGATGTCATCCACTCATTGGACAGGAGGCGCCTATGATAGGTCGACATGTGGCACGGCCCAACAGTGGCCCATTCCGGTGAAAAAGGTCGGCCCAGTAAAAATTAGCAGGCCGACCCTTATAAGGCCTACTTGTGCCAGGTCCATTTAAGCCCACGGCCCATACGAGATGTGCCAATTCGGCCCGTCAACAGCCCGTTAAAGATTTGACACCATTGCAACCCATCGTCAGTTCGAGCCAGTTAACAGCCCGCTATATATTTGGGCTCAATATCGGCCCGATGAGATTTCGACCAGTTAACGACCCATTTAATGGATGGGCCAATTTTCAGGATGTACATCTTTCGGCCTTTTAGCGACCCATTTAAATGTTGGGCTAATTTCCGGTCCAGTGTGTCTTTCAGCCTGTTGACGGCCCATAAATCTGATGGGCCATTTGTAGTCGGACCTGAGTTTTGGCCTTTTAGCTGCCCATTTAAGTGTTGGGCCAATTTCTGGCCCAGTGTCACTTTCAGCCTGTTGACGGCCCATAAATCAGTTGGGCCATTTGTAGTCGGACCTGAGTTTTGGCCTTTTAGCGACCCATTTAAATGTTGGGCCAATTCCCGGCCCTATGTGCCTTTCGGCCTGTTAACGGACCATAAATGAGTTGGGACATTTGTAGTCAGACCTTAGTTTTAGCCTTTTAACGGCACATGCCCTTCATGGTCCAATACCAGCCCGGTTTCTCTTTCGGCCTGCTAAAGGCCCACAAAATAGTTGGGTCGTTTACATTACGACCTGACTTTCGGCCTCTTAGAGGCCCATGCTCTTCATGGTCTAGTACAAGCCCGCTGTCTCTTTCGGCCTGCTAAAGGCCTACAATATAGTTGGGCCATATGTAGCCCAAACTTAGTAACGGCATGTTAACGGCCCGTGAAATAAATTGGGGCCACATGTTGCCCGCTTCGATGTTGGCCTGTTAACGACCCGGGAGGTAAGAGGGCCGACCATTAACTCTCGGCCTAGTAACGGCCCATTAACTTAATGGGCCCACTAAAGTTCGTTCATGTCTTTAGGCCAAATTAGATAATTTGAGCCCATTACGATGAGCAATTATGCACAGGACCAAAACCGATCAAGCAAAGGTACGGCATACAGGGAATACCGTTGCACATCCAGCATATACTACAGGAAATTACATCCATTGGGCAATCAAAGATTGATGCCAGTGCAAATAAATGAGCAGAACCTAACCATCTACAACATCACAATCTGCAACCTCAGCACAGATGATGCCCATAAGCATGTGGGCAAGTTCTTGCTACTTTTCTACACTGTCTCTGAAAACATTGATCAGTTGTTGTGTCGCATGACTCTGCACCTCTGATTCATCCACCATTTCCATCATTGCTTCAGCCATTAATTGGTTCACAAACATACATTTATTCCATTGCATTCGAGACAGAGGATACTGAACAGATTCAGATGGCGATTTTGGTAGGCTTGTATTATTGATAGTGGAGAGTGTCTCGACCACTGCATCATAATATAAATTAGGACGGGAACCAAACAGATTAATCATGAGTTATTGACATATTACCTGGCCTAGATTTACTGGAAAGAAACAATGGGGTTGCCTTGCTATTTTCAGAGTTTGTCTTCTTATCTTCAGCAGCCTGCACAAAATTAACACACTAGCATTGCTATCATTGGCCAAGTCAGATAATAGGAAAGCAACATTGACACAACGAACGTTTGGGCAACTAGCCTACACCAAATTAACACAATATGGCACAGCTATCATCAGCCAGGTAAGGTAATACGAACGCAACATCGACACAATGAATGAATGGGCAACCAGAGAAGCACTACAATTCAGTAATGTGCGTGATATGAGATAGTACAATCATGCAGCTCAGTATGCAAAACTACCAGGCAGTTTTCCTTACAAAAATCAACATTGGCACCTTTAACATTTTGCTATAACTAATTTTAGATCATATAAAGGTTAGATTCATGCCGATTAACAAAATACATGCTGATGTAAAAATATAGTGATATACAACAGGTACTTACATCAGCATTGGAGCATAGCGAATTCCCGCAAGATATTTTCCTCGAATACAATCCCAATGGAGGAAGTCTTGTATTGTTTAACCTTATTTTCTAAAAGAGAGATGGGTAAGAAACATGTAGAAAATATGACCAGAATGCTATAAAATTTCATGATGCGAGGATACGCACATGCTTCTTAGAATGGAGTTGACATTCTTTTGCTGGACTGGAGCGGACTAGTTCTTTGGCCACTGGAATCTGCTTATTATCAGTGGGAGTTGGGTTTCTCTGTGATGGAGCAGTATCTATGAAAAATGGAGTTGGTTTATTATCTCCTGGCATTTGGATCTTTTGCAAAGACCTGATTTGTAACCCTTCAGATTCTAACATAGTCGTCTTCCCCTTGCATGCCTTATATAGAAGAATGGTGATTCAGTTATAAAACATGCTACAGCAGAGATGGAATAGGTACCGAAGAATAGAAAGGCATGACATATTGACATGTATTCCCTCCATCCGGAAATAAATGGATGGGTCCAGGCGTATTTCAGTTCTAGATACATCCAGTTTTATCCATTTCTGCGACATTTAATCCGGGCGGAGGGAGTATGATGTAAGAGCTAGGGATACGACAGGACAACACAGTAAAAACACACTGAAAAACCCACTGCAGAACCAAAGTATTCAAACCCACTGATATGAGATAGTACACTCATGCAGCTCAGGATGCAAAACTACCAGGTAGTTTTCCTTGCAAAAATCAACATTGTGGCCTTTAATCATACATTTTTCTACAACTAAATTTAGATCACATAAAGGTTGGATTCACACCGATTAACAAAATACATGTTGATGTAAAAATATAGTGATATACAACAGGTACTTACATCTACATTGGAGCACAGAGAATTCCTGCAAGAATCTTTCCTCATAAACGATACCATTGCAGAAATTCATCTATCTGTTAAGCTTATTTTCTAAAAGAGAGATGGGCAAGAAACATGTAGAAAATATGATCAGCATGCTATAAAATTTCATGATGCAAGGATACGCACACGCTTCTTAGAATTGAGTTGACATATTTTTGTTGGACTGGAGCAGACTAGTTCTTTGGCCACTGGAATCTGCTTATTATCAGTAGGAGTTGGGTTTCTCTGTGCTGGAGCAGTATCTATAAAAACCGGAGTTGGTTTATTATCTCCTGGCATTTGGATCTTTTGCAAAGGCCTTGTTTGTAACCCTTCAGATTCTAACATAGTCGTCTTCCCCTTGCATGCCTTGTATAGAAGAATGGTGCTTTAATTATAAAACATGCGACAGCAGAGAGATGGAATAGGTACTGAAGAATAGAAAGGCATGATATATTGACATGTATTCCCTCCATCCGGAAAAAAATGGATGGGTCTAGGCGTATTTCAGTTCTAGATACATCCTTTTTATCCATTTCGGCAACATGTAATCCGGACGGAGGGAGTATGGTGTAAGAGCTAGGGATACGACAGGACAACACAACAAAAAAACACTAGTTGAATGTAAAACTGTATGCTAGTGGAATACATACAGAAATAACTAAGGCAACATACACGTGTATGATTGGGAAAATAAGATGGCATTGCAACAGAGCACTAGAACAACACTTCAATGTAAAAAAACATGGTATGGTAGACAGATGAAGTACATACTGATGAATAACAATGCATAAGATATTCAGAAGCATGATGTCCAAATTAAGCAGATGGCATTGCGATAGAGTAGAATGACAATACTTGAATTTGAAAACATGTTATCATGAATGGAATAGGTACTGAAAAACAGGAAGGCATGACATATTTACATGCATGATCAGCATGCTAAGCACATGGCATTGCAACATAGTAGATACACTCCAGGACATTATATGCATGTTGTACCCATATCACAGGACAAGTTAGAGCAAGGACCTTGTGGGGTGAAGAGGATTCATCATCTTTCTGCAAGTCCTCTGAAGAACTGCCTTTACATGTTCCATCATATTGGGTATCATTGACATCAAGTTTATTGGCCTCATTGCTCCGTGAGGTTCTTGTGGATATATCAGTGTGTGCAATTATATTTGACATGCATGGAAGACAACTAGTAGTTAGATTTATGTAATGAGTGCCTGTAGGTGACGACATAAATAGTAGGACTGGGGTTAACTAGCAGCAACAGGTCTCATAAACTAAAGGGAGAACACAGATGAAAGCTACATAATATGTATCCTTTGTACTCGAGATTAACTAGATGGCACACAAAAGTATTAAAGAACAACATAGGTAATACTAGAAGTGGTATAATAGTATAATCACCAGCCTGTGGGATAGCATTGGTTGATGGATGATAACTATGGAACAACGTTACCTAAAGAACAAGTATCTTAGCTGAACTATGGAACAACGTTAACTCCTGAACAAGACCCGTAAGATATCAGCATGAATATACAGTGAAATGTGATGATCTATTTTCCATGCTTAGATGAATAGCAAAGCCATAAATGTTGCACACAAGTAAGATGAGGGTACAACCTATCTGGCTGCCATCCATAGGAGTGAGCATCATGTGCTGACTTGTCGATGGCCCTGCAGTTGTTGTGGCTGTCCATGTCGGGCACGCGCATTCGATGCAAGGAACTGTTGAGTGAGGACTATAGCTCCCTTCTGGTGTATGCTTCCCTTGTTGGAGCAGCTGCGGTGAGTCAGAAGACGGTGTGTCTGAAGATGTAGATAACGCATAATGTTAAGAACGACATATCTCTTTGATCTGAAGAAATACACTAAGAGATCAACAACAAGGTACGAGAGTGGTCACACGTCTGTTGACTGAAGACTAAATTGGGGTCACACGATTTTATTTTATTTTGTTATTGTCCGATCTATGCCGGATGGCTGGCCGTCTTGTGCCTCCCGGCTGACACTGTTCGGAATCTTCCCCAAAGAGCCAGCGACCAACGGCAGAGCAGCCTGCCTCCGCCGTCCGTGGCCCCAGCCAAAACCCCGCTCCCCGCCCCACCGCACTGTCATGGTTGCGCCGCCCCCAAGCCAATCCGCAAAGACTCCCCGTCATCCAGATCCGGCGGCGGCAGTACCTTCAACCCACGCAACTCTAAAACATAGCCATCTAAGCCCTGCTTTCGCGGCAAACTTGCGGCCCCGCACCCTTACGTTAGACACCAGCCAACCGGCAGCCTAGGAGCTCCGCCGCCTTGAGGGGTGCTGCTTCCCATTGGGAATCGATTGGCCCAGAATAAAAATTCAGACAACTGACGCCTAAATAAAGTGATTTGAGATGAGGGTGCGACCTATCTAGCGGCATGGTGAAGTAGGCATGTCCAGTTGCCGAGTCGGTGAGGCCGGCGCGGTTGCGGTGGCGACCGACGGCAGGGAAAGAGCGATGTTGCGACGGTCGACGGCTACGCGGAAGCAGCCAGGACTCTGGACGGATCCGAAGTTGGAGCCGCTCCGGCGCCGTGAACAACGGCGGGGGTGAATCGGCTCCGGTACGGTTCACGCGGCCGTCATCGAGGCAGCACCAGCAGCATGGAGTAAGAGGCACACGACCCAGTGCATGACGGCAAATGGACAGTGTCTCCGGCATTAGGGAGGAGGGCGGCTGTGAAATTGGTGCGGTGGGGGCGCCATGGAGGTGGGGCTGAGGTTTCGTGGCTCGGGAGAAGGGAGCTTCCCGGGAAGAAGGTGATTTGGCGCC